>NC_053501.1:15713642-15883642 GCF_905171775.1 Rana temporaria
GTGAAATCCATTTATCAGCAACATACCAGAACGCCAGTGTCATTCAAGGCAGCTATAACCCCCACAGTATGCGTCTGCACCAAATCCAACCAAGAAAATGGAAGCCGCTCAGATCAGCTGGTAACTAGCAAAGGGGAGGCATGTGTCAGGCAATACAGAGGCACTGGGGGTCTTCAGGAAAGGTGCAAATGGTGTAGGCAGTACAGGTACACACTGGGGGTCTTCAGGAAAGGTGCAAATGGTGTAGGCAGTACAGGTACACACTGGGGGTCTTCAGGAAAGGTGCAAATGGTGTAGGCAGTACAGGTACACACTGGGGGTCTTCGGAAAAGGTGCACATGGTACAGGCACACACTGGGGGTCTTCGGAAAAGGTGCACATGGTACAGGCACACACTGGGGGCTTTCAGAAAAGGTGCACATGGTGCAGGTACACACTAGGGGTCTTTAGGAAAGGTGCACATGGTACAGGCACACACTGTGGGTCTTAAGTCATGGTGCACATGGTACAGGCAGTACAGGCACACACTTGGAGGTCTTTAGGCATGGTGCACATGGTACAGGCATACACTGGGGGTGATCCTTCTCTGGGCCCAGCAGAGAATTGTGATAGATGGATTAATTTTCGTTGATGAATTGATTACCCCATGCATGGACCTTGAATGCCATAAATGTTCTGTTTTATTAAGGGTCCTTTCACACGGGCTTTCCGCTCATCGGCCTCTGTTTTGCTCGGTGGGGGATTGATCTGCTGATCCCCGCTGAGCAGGCAGATGACAGGTCCGTCTCCGCTCACTGCTCCATAGAGGTGAATGAAGGGTCCGATCAGGTCCGCCTTAAAAAACTGGCCGGTGGACCTGTTTGGAAAGCCTGTGTGAAAGTGGCCCAAGAAAGGCCAAATACACCCTAGGTTAACATCCCAGGCTTCCAATTTTGCTATCAGGTGAAATCTACAAAGCTTCTTATAACACTTAGGAATATCAATGATGAGCTCTGTAAATCAGATTTTACATTACCATGGGAGTGGCAGAGGCACAAATTACCATTGTGGGGAGGATGGGGTGGAGACAAATTATTACAAGAGAATCCTACCATTGTGGGAGGAGCAGAGACACAAACTATTGCAGGTTAAAGCGGAGGTTCACCCTAAAAAACATCTATATACCATTACATCCAGCATTCTTTCGACATCTACAGTATGCTGTTTTTTTGGGGGTTTTTTTGCCGTACATACCGTTTTATTGTTATTTCCCCCCCGGCTTCCGGGTTCTGGCTCCTGCGGGAGTGGGCGTTCCTATTCAGAGGTTAGAGGATTGACGTCTGGTGAAAAACTTCCTCTGGCGCATAAGGCGCGTCACCAGTTTTCCGTAAGTAGCCGAACTGCGAGTCGGCTCTATAAAGCGCCTGCGCAGTCAGCTCTACACGGCAGGCGCCGTATAGAGCCATATCGCAGGTCGGCTACTTACGGAAAACTGGTGATGCGCCTTAAGCGCCAGGGGAAGTTTTTCACCAGACGTCAATCATCTAACCTCTGAATAGGAACGCCAACTCCTGCGGGAGCCAGAACCCGGAAGCCGGGGGGAAAATAACAATAAAACGGTATGTACGGGGGGGGAAAAAAACAGCATACTGTAGATGTCGGAAGTATGCTGGATGTAATGGTATATAATTGTATGACTTTCTTTACTTCACTGCTATGGGCTCTAGCCCCAGATCTTTTGTAGACCTAGCAACGTCCCTGCCTGAAAACATGCTCAGTTGCTCTTATATTAGGCACTGTGCTGAAATTTATAGAGACCGATTTGCTGACAGCCTGAAGAATTTCTGTTGTCCAGGGGCTCAGGGCTTCAGCAAAATGGCAGCCTCCAGCAAGAAGGAACAGGGACAATGCTGGAGGCAATTTACAGCACACTAATTTTTTTGCAGCATAATTATTAATGTGGAATGCATTATTTTTGTATCAAGTTGTTTTGGGTAAAGTTCCAGAATGGCACGACTGGGCACAAGCACGTACAGGTACGTCCTCTATAAGTGCCCAGCCATGGGTCGCGGGGCGCGTGCCTGCAACCCGGTCCGAAGCTCCGTGACCGCGGCCCCGATCGCCGTTGGAGTCCCGCGATCGGTCCCCGGAGCTGAAGAACGGGGAGAGCCGTGTGTAAACACAGCTTCCACGTTCTTCACTGTGGCGCCGTCATCGATCGTGTGTTCCCTAATATAGGGAACCACAATCAATGACGCCACACCCCCCTACAGTTAGAAACACAGATGAGGTCACACTTAACCCCTTCAGCGCCCCCTTGTGGTTAACCCCCAAACTGCAATTGTCATTTCTCTTTCGTTCATAGACGGACACAGCCTTCATTGACCTTAGGGTTATGCTTCTTCCTACCAGGAGATTTAGGCAGAATTCTACAGCACTTAAGGTGTTAAAAACTTTCCTTCATGCCGCTCCTCCCAGGGGGCGTGGCTCCCCCAGGCATAACCCCCACTCTGCTCTAGCAGCTTCAGTTTGTTTCTGCCTAACCGACAGGAGAGTCAGGCTCTCTCTGGAGTCCTGGACTCTGGAGTTTTTCTTGCAATTTTCTTGCGATTTTTCTTGCGATTTTTCTCGCTTTTTATTATTTTGTTCCTGCATTTTTGAATCCTGCGATTCTTCTATCAACAGCCGACTGGGTGACAGGCTGGGTCCTCGACCCTTGTAGTCCCCCCAGGTTCGGCCTTCGAGCGTGTGCCGGCCCTCAGCTCAGCTTTGGGACGTCCACGACAGGCCCCTTTGCTCCAGGGGCGGCCGGGGAACTTCGGTTCTAGGGCACACATATGACCGGTCTTTATGGCCTTGTCACAGTGTGTCTGGCCGACAGCCATGCCGTTTAGCGGACGTTGGTTCTGTCTGGGATACCTCCAGCCGGTAGTCGCAGGACAGGTAAGTAGTGACCCTTGCTCAGGTAAGTGGTCTGGCTGGAATTTTCCCTGGGGAGGTCGACTGAGGGTTCGCCCTGCTTTCCTCTCTCCCTTATTCCTCTCCTTCCTTCC
Organism: Rana temporaria; assembly: GCF_905171775.1. Taxonomy (NCBI): domain Eukaryota; kingdom Metazoa; phylum Chordata; class Amphibia; order Anura; family Ranidae; genus Rana; species Rana temporaria. Next base: position 15,716,675 of record NC_053501.1, read on the forward strand.
CTTTTGGGTAGCGGCTGTGAGGGGGGTTTTTTCTGGGGTCTCTTTATTATCACCGGGGCCTGTGTGTTAGCTGGGGCTGTGTGTGTTCACTGCAGGGGGCTGTAGTGTTCTCTGCGGGACTTGTGTGCTGTTTTACTATGCTGCTGTGGCTGCTGGCTGTCTGTTTTAAAAAAAAAAAAAAAAAAAAAAAAATTTTTTGAAAAGTGCGCCACGGCCGCCATTTTGCCGTAGTCGCGCCTTGTATATCTCGGCGGCCATTTTCTTGTGGTCCTTGGCAGTTTTTTTGCATTACGGCGGCCATCTTTAATTTTCGATTGTCCTCGTGTGGCCGTTTTAGCGCTCGGAGAGACCGCGAATCTCTCCGTGGGGACTGTCAGCAGCGCAGCCGGCTTCTCAGCACATCATCAGGCTCCTCTCAGCGCGATGCACCAGGCGGGGTGGTGAGTTCCCTGGGGGCCCTCATGCTCAGAATAGAGCTAGAACAGCCGGGAGGTGACCGTGGGTGGTTCTCTGCTTAGCAGTTTGGGTGACTCGGTGGTGGGATGCCCTGGAGCCTGTACTAGGTACTATCCTCCCCACTAAGGCCTGAGTTAACCCTTGATGCCCCTCCCCCTGCCACTTCTGTTGAGGGAGTGTTATTTCTGAAGCAGCTAGTGCCTGGTTGGGGGGTAAAAAAGCGCCCCCTCCCTGAGCCTGCTTCGGGGGATGCCGCTGACATTATACTATGCCCGGCTATTGCGTCTGGTTCTGTGGTGTCAGTGGATGCGGGCTATAGAAACCCACGCGACCAAGGAATTTGTTGGAGCTCTTATTTTCTGCGGTTAGAGCTTATAGCTCAGTAACTAGACGGTTTGTGGTTTTGGCGGAGGTACCAGTTGTACCGGTCCCTTTTGGGTTCCGCAAAAACGCAGCGCACTGCAACTGTGTTCCTTATTTGGACTTTTTATGTTACACCGCAGTGTATATATATATATATATATATATTTATTTTTTGCAGTCCCTGAATGCTTTGCGACCCCTTTGTAAGTAGGTGGGTCTCTCCTCCTGTGGACCCTACAGTGTCCGGATGGAGCAAAGCCGCCACGTTGCCCGTGGAAGGGGCTCCTGCCTGTGGGTACCCCGCTGAGACCGGTCTTGACTCGGTCTCTGGTGTCACAGACTCTGACTAGAGGGCTGTAGCTCCTGCTGCAGGAGCTGGGGGCACAAGATGCTGCTGAGCCCTGTAAGGACCTAGCTGAACGTTTGGTTCGGGGTCTGTAGTTCGTCTGTGAGTCGGTCCTGGATGCGCTTCCCTTGCTTTCCAGGGCCTCCGCCTGTGTGGGGGTGTTTGCGCCGCCTCGTGTGGCTTACATGCTGGTCTTCGGACCGATCCTCAAAGGGTCCTTGGTGGACTCACCCCTTTAGGGGTGGGCGGCTTTTTGGGCCTCCCGGGTTGGCACCCCTAGGGATGCCACGGGTGGTAAGAGTACGCTGCTTCCTCTGCTAGGAAGGGCAAGGAGCCTCGCCGTCGGCGAGGGCCCTCCTCTCCCGAGCAGTTCGTGCGCCCAGCACGGGGGGTATTCTGCAGGGTGCTAAGGCCCCCGCTGCGGGGCTGTGACGCGCCTGGCACCACGTGCCTTATGGGCCTGCGGACGGTATTGCTTCCGCATGTAGGTCTGCCCCCGCCCGTGTCGGGTGGTGGGCTGGCTTTGTGATTTTGCGGCTCGGTTGAGGCCTCTTCTTTCCGACCGTTGGCTTTGCGAGGTTTTCTCGTGGTGCAAGATAGATTTTCTCTCTTGGCTGCCTAACAGATTTTTTCCTCCGTCCTCTGGCTTCCTCCGGTTCGCTGGTTGGTTCTGTCCAGGATCTTCGGATCGGGGGAGTGATGGTGCCAGTTCCCTCAATGGAACGGTCTCAGGGGTAATACTCCAATCTGTTGGTAATCCCCATGGTGGACGGGGTCCGTCCAATCCTGGGCCTCAGGGCCCTCGTTTGTTTTTTTGTGAAGTACAAAATTTCAGGATGGGAATTTTTTTCTGGCGTCCTTGGATGTCATGAACGCATACCTGCATGTTCCCATATGCTCTAAGCACCAGAGATTCTGGGCTTTGCGGTCAGGGAGGACTTTTTTCTTTTTGTGGCCCTCCCGCTCGACTTGGTGTCGACACCACAGGTTTTTACCGGGGTGCTCGTCCCGATACTGGCCCGGCTGTGTCAGCGGGGGTTTATCGTGGGGTGTCTGGGCGACATTCTCCTACGAGCTTCTGAGAACTCTGCATTTGTGGAGCCGTGTCTATCACGTGTCAGACTCTCCAGGAAGTTTGGCTGGCTTCTGTTTTGTCCAGAAGTCAGTGTTGGTCCCGTCTGGGACTGGAATTCCTGGGACTAGTCCTGGATTCCGCCGGGGCGGGAGTTTTGTTCTCCTAACGGAAAAATTTAAGACTCTGCAATCTGCTGGGCAGCAGTTGTCGACCTAGTGGTGGTCATCTCCGCGATTCTGCTTGAGGGTTCTGGATCTGACGGTGGCCTCTTTCGAGGCGGTTCCGTATGCCCAATTCCACGCCAGGGTGCTACTGGAGGACCTGTTGTCACGTGGGGACTAGCTTCCGTCATCTCTGGATTACCAGGTTCGGATGAGTCATCTAGTCCCTGGTGTGGTGGCTGATGTTTTCCGGTGCTTCGGGCCGGGAAGTCGTTTCGGCCAAGCCACTGGACAGTGGTCGCGACGGATGCCAGCCTCTCCGGTTGTGGGAGGGGTTTTTGGGGCACCCAGTCAGCCCTGGGGTGCTGGACTCAGGTGGCGACCCACCTACCAATCATTGTTCTGAATCGAGCTTTGCCTTGCCTGGGGGTCCCTGGATCTACAGGGCCGACCATTCGGGACCCTGTCCGTCAACGCTGTGGCGTACGTTGACCTTCAGGGAGGCACACAGAGCTCTGTTGCAGCGACGAGGGTCGCGCACATACTTTGGTGGGCCGAAGGGTCCGTTCCGGCTCTATTGGCCGTGTACATTCCGGGAGTACGGAATTGGCAAGCCGACGCCTAAGTCGGATTGTGCTTGACCACGGAGAGTGGTCTCTCCACCCGTAGGGGTTTTTCAGTATATGTGCCGAAAGTGGGGCACTCCAGGCGTGGTCCTTCTAGTGTCCCGCCTCAACCGGAAGGTGCCATGTTTTTTGGCCAGGTCACGGGACCCGTGGGCTGGCGCGTTGGTGGCTCCTTGGGGTCGCTATCGCCTGCTTTACACCTTCCCTCCTCGGTAGCTTCTTCCTCGCCTGCTGCGCAGAGTGGAAGCCGAGGGTATTTATCAATTCGGATTGCCCCAGATTGGCCGCGTCGCTCCTGGTACGCGGACCTGGTGCGTCTGGTGGCTGACGCCCCCTAGCATTTTCCCCTGGGGGTTGATCTTCTGTTACAGGGTCCGATCTTCCACCCTGTTTTTACAGCCACTGGCTTAGCGACGTGGCTGTTGAGAGCCTGGGGCTGAAGGCCCGAGGCCTATTGGGCTCGGTGGTCTCGACCGTGCTGCCGGCACGGTAGTCTACCTCACGTAGGATTTACATCATACGTGGAGGGCCTGCATCTCTGGTGAGGAGATGAAATGGCACCCTAGTACGTACGTACGTACGTACGTACGTACGTACGTACGTACGTACGTGGTATCCAGGATTCTGCTGTTTTTTTACAGCAGGGAGTGGATCAGGCTCTCGCCTTACGTACAGTTGGGATTCAGTTTTCTGCTCTGGCTGTTACTTTCAATGAGCCTTGGCGTCTCACTCCTTGGTGCGTACGTCTGTTCTGGGGGTCTGGCATATGGCCCCTCCACTACCCCCATGGGACTTGTATTTAGTCCTTTTGGTTCTTCTGGATGCTCCCTTTGTGGACATTCGGGAGGTTTTTTGTTGACTGTCACGAGACGGGAGCAGGTTTAGCTCAAGTGCTAGAGTACCTGCCCTTCAGGCATTTGACTCTGGGTTCTAGCCCAGGAAGGTCTGCGTTGTCACGTGGCCGTGGCTCGTCGTGGGCATTTCCACTGTGATTTTTTCTGGTAGCAATTACCTCGATCAGACTAGTGTTTGTCTGAACTGGAGGCCTTGTCTTGCATGGCTCCCTGCTTGGTCATCCATAAGGATGAGGTGGTGCTGCGGCGCAGCCGTCTTTTCTCCCCAAGGTGGTTTCGGCTTTTCACGTTGGTGTGGACATTGTTCTTCCATCCTTATGTCCTTGGCCGAAATGGAGGGAGGTGGCCACTTTTACATCCTCTGGATGTGATTCGGGCCCTACGTATGTACTTATCTGCTACGATTCCGTTCCGGAAGTCGGTCTCACTGTTCGTGTCGCTGGCTGGTTCTACCAGGGGGCCTGGTAGTCTCGTCTGCCACCTTTTTCCGGGGTGGATCCGACGGATTGTGCTTCAGGCCTATGCCCTGAAGGGGCAGGCGCCTCCCTTTTGGGTTACGGCGCATTCGACCAGGGCGATCGGGGCCTCTTGGGCTTTCTGACATCATGCCTCTGTGTTACAGGGGTGTATGGCAGCGACCTGGTCGTCGTTCCACACTTTTTCTAAGTCTTAAAGGTGCATGTGAGTGCATCTTCTGATGCCTCCTTCGGCCGCAGGGTGTTACAGGCGGCAGTTTACGGTTGGAGTTCCTCCGTTGAGTAACTCCGGTTTTGTTTGGGGTGTAACCTGTTTTTGCTGTGTTATTTTCCCACCCCTCGAATTTTTTTTGACACTGCTTGGGGACGTCCCTAAGGTCAATGAAGGCTGTGTCCGTCTATGAACGAAAGAGAAAAAAGGATTTTTGTACTCACCGTAAAATCCATTTCTCTGAGTTCATAGACGGACACAGCACCCACCCCTCCTTGGTTTGTACTGCTTGTTACGAACTGAAGCTGCTAGAGCAGAGTGGGGGTTATGCCTGGGGGAGCCACGCCCCCTGGGAGGAGCGGCATGAAGGAAAGTTTTTAACACCTTAAGTGCTGTAGAATTCTGCCTAAATCTCCTGGTAGGAAGAAGCATAACCCTAAGGTCAATGAAGGCTGTGTCCGTCTATGAACTCAGAGAAATGGATTTTACGGTGAGTACAAAAATCCTTTTTTTCACAGTAAACAATGCATTTTTAATGCATTTTTTGCTGTGAAGATGACAATGGTCCCAAAAATGTGTCAAAATTGTCCGAAGTGTCCGCCATAATGTCGCAGTCACGAAAAAAAACGCTGATCACCGCCATTGATGGGGGGAAAAAAAATAATAATTAATAAAAAATGCAATAAAACTATCCCCTATTTTGTAAACCCTATACATTTTGCGCAAACCAATCGATAAATGCTTATTGCGATTTTTTTTTTTTTTTTTTTTTTTTTACCAAAAATAGGTAGAAGAATACGTACCAGCCTAAACTGAGGGAAAACATATTTTGTTATGTTTTTGGGGGATATTTATTATAGCAAAAAGTTAAAAATATTGCATTTTTTTTCAAAATTGTCGCTCTATTTTTGTTTATAGCGCAAAAAATAAAAAAACGCAGAGGTGATCAAATACCACCAAAAGAAAGCTCTATTTGTGGGAAAAAAAGGACGCCAATTTTGTTTGGGAGCCACATCGCACGACCGCGCAATTTTCAGTTAAAGCGACGCAGTGCCAAATGGCAAAAACTGGCCAGGTCCTTTACCTTTCTAAAGGTCCGGGTCTTAAGTGGTTAATGTTCGTTTATTGTTGCTCTTGGGTCAGAGTCTAAAAGTATAACTACACTGGTATAGAATAGGATGGTTTCATCATGGCCTCCCAGTGGCTGAACAGAGGGAAGGAAGGGAAGTATGTAATACTGCAGGTGGGAATGACTGAAGTGACAATCTAAAACTGGCCATACACCATACAATTTTCTTATTCAATTTTCTTTAGTTTTACCTTCAACTATGTAGTAGAAAGGCCTGCCTGATTGCATACAAATTGAACGTGTTTAGGTTTGACCTCCTATTATATGGTTTTGGTAAATCTAAAGGAAAGTTGCACAAGAAAGTTGTATAGTTTATGGCCAACCTTTATGAGGAAGTAAACCCTACAAGACAAAGGCATAATGAGCTAGTATGCATAGCATACTAGCTCATTATAAATTACTTACCTGAGATCGAAGCCCCCGCAGCAGTCCTCGTTCCCCGCAGCCATCGCCGCCATCTCTCCCGGAGTGACTTCCGGGTATTGTGGCTTGGGCGCTGTGACTGGCCAGAGCCGCCATTTACAGCATGATCGCCTTAAGGCTGCATTCACACCTGAACGTTTTGTCGCCTGAAGCGCGACACCCCAAAACGCTAGAGGGGAAAAAATACATTATTCTCTATGGAGATGGTTCACATCTCCACTACAAAACGCCTGACGCTGAACGCCTGAAGCTCAAACAAGTTCTGGACCCTTTTTTGTCGCTCGAATTTGGGCGTTTTACATTGGTGACCCTAGACCTGTAAAATTGCGGTAAAAAACGCCGCGTTTTGTCGTGGCAAATCGCGGTAAAAAACGCTACGCTCAGGTGTGAATGCAGCCTTAGAAACGGCACGCTCGCCGTTTCTAAAGATTTCCACAGTGCGCCTGTGCCGTTGTCTACCTCACATGCGCCGTAGACATTAGTGCCCGTCTTTTTTGTAAATATCTCCTAAACCGTGTAGGTTTAGGAGATATTTCTTGCACCTACAGGTAAGCCGTAATCTAGGCTTACCTGTAGGTAAAAGTGGCCTGTAAGGCCCAGATTCAAGAAGCTATTGCGCCCGCGCAACCATAGGTTGCGCGGCGCAATAGCTGTTTTGCTCCCGCGTAGCGAATGCCCCTGATTCAGGAACATCGCTACGCGGACTGCAGCCTAGGATATGACAGACATAAGCCTCCTTATGCCTTCATATCCCAGGCTGCATTCTTGCGTTGGCCGCTAGGGGGCGCGGCCATTGTGATCGGCGTATAGTATGCAAATTGCATACTACCACCGATTCACAAAAGTTGCGCGGGCCCTGCGCACGCAAGGTACGGAGTTTCCGTACGGCGACTTTAGCGTAAGGCTGCTCCTTCTCATAGTAGGGGCAGCCAATGCTAAAGTATAGCCGCCCTTCCCGCTCGTGAAATTTAAATTTCACGTCGTTTACGTAAGTGATTCGTGAATGGCGCTTGACGCCATTCACGTTCACTTAGAAGCAAATGACGTCCTTGCGACGTCATTTGCCGCAATGCACCTCGGGAAAGTTTCCCGACGGAGCATGCGCTGTTCGCTCGGCGCGGGAGCGCGCCTAATTTAAATGATTCCCGCCCCCGGCGGGATCATTTACATTAGGCGCCCTTACGCAGGGCTAATTAGCATAGCGCCCGGCGCAATTTACGGAGCTACTGCTCCGTGAATCGCGGGCAAATCCAAATATTTGCGTGGGCGCAGAGCAAAATCTTTGCCCTTTGCCCACGCAAATATTGCGCGGATCTACCTGAATCTGGGCCTAAGTGTTTACAACCACTTTAACGAAGTCTCTTGATTTGTTTAGCATTGGAGAAAAAACATTCACAGATGTGAGATGAGAGGCGCCCGATTTGATTGGTTTTAGTGTTTGTAGTCACTACTGGCTGTTAACTGCTTGTAAAAATAGCATTGGAAATCTCTATCGTGTTTCTACTGGTTCCCATAATATGCTGATGCCTAGCTGTGTCTGACATGTATGTCTGGGGGCCCCATTCTCTAAATTGATGGCAGAATTCTACGTGTTTAATTACCATTTCCTTGATGCAGAATGTGAAAATGTAGAAATTGCCTTATTAGTATATACAGTGAGGGGGAAAAGGTGACCCCCAGCTGATTTTGTACGTTTGCTCACTGACAAAGAAATGATCAGTCTATGATTTTAATGGTAGGTTTATTTTTAACAGTTAGCAGGGGATCAAATACTTTTTTCCCTCACTGTAAAATACACCCAGTGATATAGATACATAGGATACAGACATACACTACACATAGTAGTGGTGTTTATCATAATGGATATAGGAAAGCAGTATCTATATCCCCTCTATTGTGTCTTCTGCTTTGTCCTTCAGATGTGGCATCGGAGTGCCTGAGCTCTGTGGAGCAGACCGATCCAGAGGAGGCTTCGCTGACATCGCGCTGGAATGCCGCTCGGAACCCCCTGGAGGGCCCTACACCTTGCCCTCCCCCTCTGCTTATCTTGAAGAATTTGCTTGTAGATCAGGTAAGGCTGGTTCCAGATAAGTATCATTATTTGCTACAAATAGCTGGGCGGTGGCAGGTGGATCGCTGAATAGTTCTCATATCTAAGTTCCAGTACAGCTTCCATGCTTTTACACCCGACCCGTCTGTTATCTGTGATAGAGTCCTCCCTGGGTTATGGATATAAAGTCATAAGGCAGCATCCCGGGCTTCTGTGTATACTAGCCTTCCTCTCTGTAAGATCTTCATACTATGATCTACATACTGTCCTCCCTCTCGATAAGACCCTTCTACTGTGCTTTACATACATGCATTCTAGCTGCGGGTAAAGTGCTCTGTCAGCTCTAATTAATGTGACCCTCTCAAGGTTTACAGAAGACTGCTTTTTCCAGTATAGGGCATTGAGTAGAGACACCAGAGATCATGCTGACCTGTATAGCGTACTGAGAAGAGAGTAAATGCAGGGGCCCCAGAGATCACATCAGCCAGTATTGTCTACTGAGCAGAGGGGTGAGTGCAGGGACCCCAGAGATCACACCAACCAATAGAGTCCACTGAGCAGAGGGGTGAGTGCATGGACTCCAGAGATCACACCAACCAATAGAGTCCACTGAGCAGAGGGGTGAGTGCATGGACCCCAGAGATCACACCAACAAGTAGAGTCTACTGAGCAGAGGGGTGAGTGCATGGACCCCTGAGACCACCGAGATGCAATTTCAGGGGCCCCAGAGATCATGTTGACCAGTATAGTGTACTGAACGATGGGGGTAATTGCAGGGGCCCCAGAGATCATGGAGATGTAATTGCAGGGACCTCAGATCACATTTACAGGCAGCTGTGACACCATTATCCATTTTGACTGTCATTTTATTCTCCCCAGGGGTCCACCTCTGACCCACATGGGCACTCCTGGACTGTCCATCCCTCCTTTCAGCTGCTTCCTACCCCTTCACAGATCTTGGTTTTCCCCTCATCAGTACCTCCAGCAAAACCTCAGTCATCCAGTGGAAAGACCACTAAATACTTGCCTATTCTGAACTCCTACCCCAAGATCGCACCACACCCATCACAGTTGCCTCTGCGGGGACACAAGAGAGAAGCCGACACGTGGCACCAAAACCAAACAAAAAAGCAGCTTCCGGGAACGTTGCACTCAGGTGCTGGGGAGAAGGCAAATTCCTTGAATAGCCCGGAGGAGCCTGTGCTCAGTGATGTGGCTCCAGACTGTGAACTGGGCCTGGCCACGACACAGAATGAGACCAAAGACAGCATGGGCACAGATGGCACTGATCTCCAGGCAGCTCCATTTTCAGATACCTCTAATGAGACTCACCTTTCAGTGCCATCTCAACCAAAGAACCAAAGTCGCAGGTTTCAGAACACTCTGGACGTTTTACACCGTTCTGGGCTGCTGAGCATTGCTATAAAAACGAAAGAACTGGCCAGGCTTAACCAGGCCACCCAGACCCAGCTGGAGAAGCTGCAGGAGCAGGTGAGCCTGTACACTAAAGCCATCAGCAGTAATAGCACGGAAGACTGGCAGAAGCTGCAGGAATCATTGGTTGAGCCTAGTGGGCTGTTGAAAGAGATCCCCATGTGACTCCGGCCCATTCTTACAATGGAAGGCTTTGTAAGCCTAGTAGTGAGATAGTTTAGCCATACAGGTTGTGGTGAGAAGGAACTAAAGGAAATGTGAAGCCCTCCAACCGAATCCATGCGTAGCACAGTAAGCCTTCTTACAACAGAAGGTATTCACATGCCTCATTCCACTGCATATCCCAAAACTAAGAAGATTACACCTCATTTCGGGACAGTGGATGGAGCCATGGAAATCATTCCTTTATACTCTTATCGGCCACATCCAGCACTGCTGCTGTAAAATGCAAACCTATCCTGATGCTATAGAGCCATTTATTTCAAGTTACTAAGTGTAGCAGTAATATAGTGGGACAGTCCCAAGGCCCTGACCAGTCATTGTGAAACCCATGTAGCTAGTCAAAGCACCGTAGTCGGCTGTGCCCAAGGGAGGGGAGGGTCCTTTTAAAGTGGTTGTAAAGTCAGAATTTTTTTTTTATTTTTTTTATCTTAATGCATTCTATGCATTAAGATAAAAATAATTCTGTGTACAGCAGCCCCCCTAATACTTACTGGAGCCTCATCTCTTTCCAGTGATGTCCATGAGCACTGGCGGACCCCAAGATCAGGGCTGCTCTTTGCAAAACCACTGCACAGAGCAGATAAGTATGACATAATTGTCCATTAAAAAAAAAATATATATATATATATATACCGTATTTATCTGCGCACTTTTTTCCCCTGAAAATAGGGAGGAAATCACGGGTGCGTGTTATACGCCGATAGCGTACCTCGGAGGAGAAGGAGGAATCACCGAGACGTCATGTCCTGTTTACTCGGCTCTGACATCAGTCACACGTCCCGCCTCCGCCACCGAGATTGGACCAGTGTTCTGTCAATCACAATAGCTGGTCCGATAGCGGAGGCGGCACTGTGTATGTGACTGCCGACTGAGAGCCTAGTACTGTAGACAGAAAATGACAGCTCAGTGGTTTCGGCGGCGCTCGTCCCCCTCCTGATTTCCTGCACTGCATTAGAGATGGTAAGGCTGCAGCTGCAGATAGGCATCAGGATGCATTGGATGGGGGCAGATCAGGCTGCAGATGGGCACAGAGGCTGCATTGAAGCTGCAGATGGGCATCAGGCTGCATTGGATGGGCGCAGATCAGGCTGCAGATGGGCATGAGGCTGCAGATGGGCATCAGGCTGGATTGGATGGCTGCAGATGGGCACAGAGGCTGCATTGAGGCTGCAGATAGGCATCAGGCTGCAGATGGACACTAATCAGGCTGCATTGATTGGCACTGACCATTATTTTGCTTCAAAGTGGTTTATTTGAAAAAAAAAAAAAAAAAATCTGAAACTTTCATCTTAAATTGGGGTGCGTTATACGCCGATAAATACGGTATATATAATCTGCCTTTTTAATGTCACTTTAAACCACCATCTACCTCCATTTCCCATCCATTTCACTTTTCTCCTCCCGTGACATTTTCTCTGAGTTCAGATGAGTTCAGTATAGTCAGCTGCTATCAGAAACTGGTGCTGTCATTAGCCGTACAGGACGGAGGACAAGGATCCTTTTTGAGTACAATATGGATGCCTGCCCAAAATATGGCCTGTGTTTGGCTGGTTTCCAAGGCCTGCAGGAATGTCTCCATGCCAAGAGCTCTGTCTGATCTTCATGCCAGTCCACTATGAAGATTGTTCTGGAAAGTTCTGTAGATTCAGCCATGGAGGAAGACCGGTATTATAAAAACTGTAACATAAAATTAACCTTTATGTTGGCATGTTGTCATACTGTAATTTTTGTTCAATAAACAAACTTTTTTTTTTCTTTTAATAGTGGTTTATTTCTCTGAATTTTTGAGGTGAGCAGAGCCCTCCTATAGATTGGCCCTCACATTAAAAAGATGCTATCCAGGCAGACGCGTGCCTTATTATCCTGTCTACCCTTATGCTGTGTCACATGTTCTTGTATACTGTATGCAACCTAATTTTTTTCTATTCAATAAAAAAAAAGTTACTTGAAAAAAAAAAGATGCTATCCTAAAATAATAAAATAATATTGTAAATAAAAAGATGCTATCCAATTTTCACTGTGACCGATATGTCCTCGGTAACTATAAATTGGCCTCCTGGGGCCCCACTTGAAGAGACTGCTACCCAAATTACCCAACACAAGTCTCTTGACTATAGTACCTCTATATTGGTCCTCATGGGGCTCTGCATGAAGATTCTACCCAATCCGTTCCTGTAAAAAAATCCTAACCAACACCCCTTGACCTGTGATTATTGATGGATAATTGGCCCAAGCAGCCGCTTACCTATACCCACGTGGTCTCACTTTTTCAACCGTTCCTGTAAAAGATATGCCTTGAAAAGGTATTCATACCCCTTGACATTTTCCACATTTTGTCTTGTTCTAACCAAAAACGTAGATGGATGGAGCCAAATACAGGGCAATCTTAACCACTTAAAGCGGGAGTTCACCCATGTATTAAATTTTTTTTTTTCTCCCCTTAGATTCCTGCTCGTTCGGTCTAGGGGAATCGGCTATTTGTATTAAAATATGAGCAGTACTTACCCGTTTTCGAGCTGCATCTTCTTCCGTCGCTTCCGGGTATGGGTCTTCGGGAGCGGGCGTTCCTTCTTGATTGACAGTCTTCCGAGAGGCTTCCGACGGTCGCATCCATCGCGTCACTCGTAGCCGAAAGAAGCCGAACGTCGGTGCGGCTCTATACTGCGCCTGCGCACCGACGTTCGGCTTCTTTCGGAAAATCGTGACGCGATGGATGCGACCGTCGGAAGCCTCTCGGAAGACTGTCAATCAAGAAGGAACGCCCATTCCCGCAGCCCATACCCGGAAGCGACGGAGAGGATGCATCTCGTAAACGGGTAAGTACTGCACATATTTTAAAACAAATAGCCGATTCCCCTAGAGAAAACGAGCATGAATCTAAGGGGAAAAAGTGCCCTCTAAGGGTGAACCCCCGCTTTAAGGACCGGACCAATATGCTGCTAAATGACCCAAGGGGTTTTTACAATTCGGCACTGCGTCGCTTTAACAGACAATTGCGCGGTCGTGTGACGTGGCTCCCAAACAAAATTGGCGTCTTTTTTTCCCACAAATAAAGCTTTCTTTTGGTGGTATTTGATCACCTCTGCAGTTTTTATTTTTTGCGCTATAAACAAAAACAGCGACAATTTTGAAAAAAATGCAATATTTTTTACTTTTTGCTATAATAAATATCCCCCAAAAACATATATACATTTTTTTTTCCTCAGTTTAGGCCGATACGTATTCTTCTACCTATTTTTGGTAAAAAAAAAATCGCAATAAGCGTTTATCGATTGGTTTGCGCAAAATTTATAGCATTTACAAAATAGGGGATAGTTTTTATTATTTTATTTTTAATTTTTTTTACTACTAATGGTGGCGATCAGCGTTTTTTTTTTTTTTTTTTGTCTCGTGACTGCGACATTATGGCGGACACTTCGGACAATTTTGACACATTTTTGGGACCATTGTCATTTTCACAGCAAAAAATGCATTTAAATTGCATTGTTTATTGTGAAAATGACAGTTGCAGTTTGGGAGTTAACCACACAGGGCGCTGTAGGAGTTGGGGTTCACCTAGTGTGTGTTTACAACTGTAGGGGGGTGTGGCTGTAGGTCTAACGTCATCGATCGAGTCTCCCTATAAAAGGGATCACTTGATCGATGCAGCTGCCACAGTGAAGCAGGGGGAAGCCGTGTTTACATACGGCTCTCCCCGTTCTTCAGCTCTGGGGAGCGATCGCGAGGGGTCGGCTAGAAACGAATAGCCGCGCCCTCGTCCCGGATCGCTCCTGAAGCCACGGGAACTGCTGCATGTACCCCCGACCCACGTCTAGGCAGGGACGTACAGGTACGCCAATGTGCCTGTCCGTGCCATTCTGCCGACGTAAATGTACATGCGGCGGTCCGGAAGTGGTTAAGAGAAAACCTGTAATATCGCGTACACACGATTGGAAACCGTGGATTTTTTTTTCTGACTGAATTTTGGCTCAAACTTGTGTTGCATGCACACGGTCACACAAAATTCCAACTATCAAGAACGTGGTGACGTACAACACTACGACAAGCCGAGAAAAATTAAGTTCAATGATTCCGAGCATGCGTGGTTTTTTTTGCATGTCAGAATTGCATACGGACGATCGGAATTTCCGACAAGAACCTTTCCCGCCGGAAAATTTGAGAACCAGCTCTCAAATTTTTGCTGGTGGAAATTCCGACAGAAAAAGTCAGACGAAGCCTACACACGGTAGGAATTTCAGACCAAAAGCTCACATCAAACTTTTCTTGTCGGAAATTCCGATCGTGTGTACACGGCATTAGAGTCTGCAAAAGACTTGAGACTGGGGCGGCGGTTCACCTTCCAGCAGGAAAACGACCCTAAACATACAGCCAGAGCTACAATGGAATGGTTTAAAGGGGAGGTTCACCCTCAAAACGACTTTCCCTTATTACACTGCCCCCCCACATTACAATACGATTATGCCTATTACTTTTTTTTTGATGCTGTACATACCTTCGTACAGCTATTCACCCGTGGATTCCGGGTTGCGAGTCCCGCGGGAGTGGGCGTTCCTAACATGGTGGTGATTGACGTTTTGACAAAAAACGAGCTCCCCCCCCCCCCCCGTCGCGTAAGCCGCGTCACGATTGGCGAAAGGAGCCGAACGGCGATGCGCAGGCGCAGTATAGCGCCGACTCGCCGTTCGGCTCCTTTCGCCGATCGTGACGCGGCTTACGCGACGGGGGGAGCTCATTTTTTGGCAAAACGTCAATCACCACCATGTTAGGAACGCCCACTCCCGCGGGACTCGCAACCCGGAAGCCACGGGTGAATAGCTGTACGAAGGTATGTACAGCATCAAAAAAAAAGTAATAGGCATAATCGTATTGTAATGTGGGGGGGGCAGTGTAATAAGGGAAAGTCGTTTTGAGGGTGAACCTCCCCTTTAAGATCAAAGCATCAGAAAAACATAGAGAACCCTCTGACCGGACTTTAAAAAGGCAATGACTCCAAAAATGATGTATGTAAACCAAAAATTATAAAGAATTAATTATTTATTACTAAAGCTAAAAAACATCAATACATGACGGTCTTTTTTCAAAGAAACTGCATATTCATTTGATGTCAAATGGGTGTGAAATCATAAACAAACCACTTAATTAAAACACTCTTGTACATGGTGAATCTCTACGCGTTTCGAGGTTTATTTGCGTAATTCCTCTTCGTCAGGAGTAGTGGTTTTTCTGAAATTTATAATTCATAAGAATACATATAAATATAAAATAAATGCATACATACATTGGGATACAGAAATGTTATCCGCAGACAAGCACTATATGATTTTAAACAGACATGTTATCTACTGACCGTATATGAGAAAGCAGGCAAGTGTATTGATGTTTTACATCAAGAGTGAAAAGAATCACAAGAAAGGGATGAACGACAAGGAGATAACCGGCTGCGCTGACCACAGGGTGCCCAGAACAAGGAAACGACTGATTCAAAAAGCATTCCCCCAGCAAATGGAGATCAAAAGAGGGAGCTGCTATATAGAGAGTGTACTCGATCAACAGCCAAAAAGTCCACACCAATGATATATTGGGTCAAAATCATAAATAAGAGCTACATATAATGTTCAAGTATAAAAGGGATTTAACTACATGTGCATATAATATACCGTATTTATTGGGGTATAGCGCGCTCCCGCGTATAGCGCGCACCCCCAAAGTTGCCCCGAAATTCCTGTGGAAAAAAGATTTTTGTACTTACAGTTTTGGTGTCTTGCACGGCGGCCTCGTCGGGTCCGGCGTCCGTCTGCGGCTTCGGGTGTCCTCTTCGTCAGGTCCGGCGTCCTTCTGCGGCGTCCTCCCCGCTCGTTTCCCGCGCCGAGTTTGAATACTGCGCCGGCATATACCGAGCGCAGTACACTCGTGTATAGTTAGGCAGGCTCGGCTACTGTCGCGCTCACGTCCAGGACGTGAGCGCGAGAGGAGCCGAGACTGGCCGACTATACACGAGTGTACTGCGCTCGGTATATGCCGGTGCAATATTCAAACTCGGCGCGGGTATCGGCGTATATCGCGCACCCACGATTTTGCCCTGATTTTCAGGGAAAAAAGTGCGCGGTATACGCTGATAAATACGGTAAGCATTCTTGCTGTAAAACATCGACACCTGCTTTCTCATATACGGTCAGTAGATAACATGTCTGTTTAAAATAATTTTTAGTGCTTGTCTGTGGATAAAATTTCTGTATCCCAATGTATGTATACATATATACCTTATATACTCGAATATAAGCCGAGGTACCTAATTTTACCACAAAAAAATGGGAAAATGTATTGACTCGAGTATAAGCCTAGGGTGTCCATCTGCATGCCCCACTGTGCCTCACTTTGCCTCACCATGTGCATGCCTCACTGTGCCCATGACTAGACTGACGTTTAACATAGGAGTCTATGAAAGGGGTACCTGGCTTTGAAAAATCGGTGCTCCCCAGCTGTAGATCCCACAGACAACAAACTTTGCACACTTGTAGAGGAGAAATGTGGCTATATATGTGCCAAGTTCTGGATCCAGGAGACCTACGACCGGCCAGTACCGGGTCCCCAAATTCGCCGGAGAAATTACCGTTTAACATGGGAGTCTATGGAAGGGGTGCCTGGCTTTGAAAAATCGGTGCTCTACGGTTGTAGGTCCCCCGGACAACAAACTTTGCACACTTATAGAGTAGCATGTGGCTACATGTGTGCCAAGTTTGGGGTCCAGGGGACCTACTGCTGGCCGATACCGGGTCCCCAAATTCCGGGAGATCAGGCGCAAAAAGGTGACTTGAGTATAAGCAGAGGGGGGCATTTTCAGCATGTGCTGAAAATCTTGGCTTATACTCGAGTATATACGTTATTTTATATTTATATGTATTCTTATGAATTATAGATTTCAAAAACCTCTACACCACTTGCTCCTGACGAAGAGGAATTGCGCAAATAAACCTTGAAACGCGTATGTTCACCATGTATATTTGTACAAGGATGTTTTCATTAAGTGGTTTGTTTATGATTTCACACCCATTTGACATCAATTGAATATGCAGTTTATCTGAAAAAGGACCATCATGTATTGATGTTTTTTAGCTTTTTGTAATAAATAATGAATTCTTTATAATTTTTGGCTTACATACATCATTTTGGCTCACAGTCTCCGCTCTAATTTATCCCAAGGGTGTAAAGGCAGGTGTCCCAATACTGTTGACAATATAGGGGCAGATTCTCGTAGATCGCCGCATCTCTGCGGCGGCGTAACGTATCTCATTTACGTTACGCCGCCGCAAGTTTTACGGGCAAGTGCTTGATTCACAAAGCACTTGCCTGTAAAGTTGCGGCGGCGTAGCGTAAATCCCCCCGCGCAAGCCCGCCTAATTCAAATGATCCGGGTAGGGGGCGTGGATCATTTAAATTAGGCGTGTTCCCGCGCCGAACGTACTGCGCATGCGCCGTCCCTAAAACTTCCCGACGTGCATTGCGCTAAATGACGTCGCAAGGACGTCATTGGTTTCAACGTGAACGTTAATGGTGTCCAGCCCCATTCACGGACGACTTACGCAAACAACGTAAATTTTAAAATTTCGACGTGGGAACGACGGCCATACTTAACATTGGTTGCCCCTCATATAGCAGGGGCAACTTTACACGTCGCAAATCTAATGTAAACGTTGTATCTTCACTGCGTCGACCGCGCGTACGTTCGGGAATTCGCGTATTTTGCTAATTTGCATACTCGATCAGGAAAACGACGGAGGCGACACCTAGCGGCGAAAAAAAAAATTGCATTTAAGATCCGACAGCGTAAGAGCCTTACGCCTGTCGGATCTAATGGTTATCTATGCGTAACTGATTCTAAGAATCAGTCGCATAGATAAGACGGCCCAGATTAGGACTTACGACGGCGCACATGGCGTTGCGCCGTCGTAAGCCCTTTCAGAATCTGGGCCATAGTGTATATTTTCACAGCTTTATGCTTCTATTGATGTCAGTAAATATACTTTTAAATACGTAAGTGATGCCAGCTTGTCTGCCTTGACCCCCATCCACCCTTGGGTCATCTTCTATATTTGGGGGTTCAGAAGCAGCCGACAAAATATTCTGCACTAATAAACAGCATACAGCCTGCTGCCCTCCATGTAAACTTTCCTCTCCCTGCATATACGTGTACGAGTCCAGCCAAATCACAGTGATCCAGATCTTACATGACAGCTCCGGGGGGAGAGGTGTCTGCAGACTGCACACTGTAGCGTTGGAAATGCCGAGGCTGCGGGGAAGCTGAGTCACCAGCAAACAGCCAAGCTGGGCTCTGGTTGAAATGTCATTCTGTACAGGATAATGCAGGGTGACAGATCTGAACAAATTGCATGTGACGGGTAGCAGCCGCCCCATCGTACAGGGAGAACTCTGTATCAATTATTCACACCACTCCGGAATGAGTGTGTGTCAGGATTAGAGGGGGACCTCAGGGAGGACTTTGTTCCCTTCCTAGAGCCCCTTCTTCATGGAGCCATCCCTGCTGCCAACACAGCCACCAGGCAAGGCCCCCCCCCAGGCTCTGTACTGACCCCTGACAGTCAGCATCCTGCCAACCATTCATTACATCAGGCTCTTATGAGGACTTTAGATCACACGCAGCCGCCAGTCAGTCCTAGCTGCCATTTTCCAGTGCTGTGAACCAGATTGGTCTCTGACACTTTGCAGTACATGGCCCCGCTGGGGCTCACATTATCCTGTCTTAAACTACAGCCGTGGCCAAAAGTTTTGAGAACGACATAAATATAAATTTTTACAAAGTCTGCTGCCTCAGGTTTTTGTGATCGAAGTTTGCATATACTCCAGAATGTTATGAAGAGTGATCATATCCATTGCAATTACCGTATTTATCGGCGTATACCGCGCACTTTTTTGCCCTGAAAATCAGGGCAAAATCGTGGGTGCGCGGTATACGCCGATACCCGCTTTCCCGCGCCGAGTTTGAATACTGCGCCGACATATACCGAGCGCAGTACACTCGGGTATAGTGGGGCAGTCTCGGCTCCTTCCGCGCTCACGTCCTGGACGTACAGGACGTCAGCGCGAGAGTTGCAGAGCCTGCCCGACAATACACGAGTGTACTGCGCTCGGTATATGTCGGCGCAGTATTCAAACTCGGCTTGGGGAGGACGCCGGACCCCGACGAAGAGGACACCCGAAGCCGCAGACGGAGGCCGCCGATGGACGCCGCGCAAGACAGCTGTAAGAACTGTAAGTACAAAAAAAATTTTTACACAGGATTCGGGGCAACTTTAGGGGTGCGCGGTATACGTGGGAGCGCGCTATACCGCGATAAATACGGTAATTGCAAATTCCCTCTTTGCCATGAAAATGAATTTAATCCTATAAAACATTTCCACTGCATTTGTGAAGAAGTATTTTGGACGCCCAAGTAAGTCCAGCAAGCGCCGGGACCGTCTCCTACAGTTGCTTTTGCTGCGGGATCGGGGCACCACCAGTTTGCTCAGGAATGACAGCCGGCAGGTGTGAGGACATCGGCATGCATGGTGAGGAGAAGACTTTTGGAGGATGGCCTGGTGTCAATAAGGGCAGCAAAGAAGTTACTTCTCTCCAGTAAAAAACTGAGGGACAGACAGATATTTTGCAAAAGGTACAGCGATTGGACTGCTGAGGAATGGGGAAAATAAATTTTCTCTGACGAATCCCTTTTCCGATTGTTTGAGGCATCTGGGAAAAAAATTGTCCAGAGAAGAAAAGTCCTGTGTCAGTCCTGTGTCATGCCAACAGTAAAGCATCCTGAGACCATTCATGTGTGGGGTTGCTTCTCAGCCAAGGGAGTGGGCGCACTCATAATTTTGCTTAAGAATGGTACAAAACCATCCTCCGAGAGCAATTTCCCCCAACCATCCGAGAACAGTTTGGTGAGGAACAATGCCTTTTCCAGCATGATGGAGCACCTTGCCATAAGGCACCAAGTGGCTTGGGGAACAAAACATTGACATTTTCGGTCTATGGCCAGGAAAATCCCTAGACCTTGATTCCATTGAGAACTTGTGGTCAACCCTCAAGAGGCGGGTGAACTCGCTCTTCCGTTTCTTTATGGACCTTATTTTGGTGTCTGTTTATGAAGCAGTAGAAAACTCTATCTCCTCTGAGTGCCAGTCTATGAAGCGGTGTAGATTGTTTCTCCTTTAGTGAAGTGACGCAAACACTTCAAACAGTGGAGAACTCCCCCTGATACTGGAATTTCGTGAGACATAACGAGATTACAGTACCAGAAATTCACCAAAACACTGAGGTGTCCGCTCAGTACACGGACAGACAGCCTACCTTGTGTTAAGGAAATAAATTGTCCCCTTACACATATATATACACACACACATTATACCGTAATATATACACACACACATACCGTATTTATCGGGGTATTGCGCGCTTCGGCGTATAGCGCGCACCCCTAAAGTGGACCCGCAATTCCTGTAAAAAAATCATTTTAGTACTTTTGTTTAGTACTAGTTTTGGTGTCTTGCGCGGCGTCCATCGGCGGCCTCGTCGGGTCCGGTGTCCGTCTGCGGCTTCGGTGGTGTCCTCCTCGTCGGGTCCGGCGTCCATCTGCGGTGTCCTCCCCGCTTCCCACGCTGAGTTTGAACTACTGCGCCGGCATATACCGAGCGCAGTACACTCGTGTATAGTCCGGCAGGCTCGGCTCCTCTCGCGGTTGCGTCCTGTACGTCCAGGACTTGACTGCGAGAGGAGCCAAGTCTGCCCAACTATACACGAGTGTACTGCGCTCAGTATATGCCGGCGCAGTAGTTCAAACTCGGCGCAGGAAAGCGGGTATCGGCGTATATGGCGCTCCCACGATTTTGCCCTGAATTTCAGGGCAAAAAGTGCGCGGTATACGCCGATAAATACGGTAAATATGGCATGGGGACATGGTTACTGTCTTGGGGGGGGTCTGATCCATGTAGAAGAAAGTTAAAGCGGGAGTTCACCCATTTAAAAAAAAAAAAAAAATCTCCCCTTAGCTTCCTGCTCGTTCGGTCTAGGGGAATCGGCTATTTATATTAAAATAGGTGCAGTACTTACCCGTTTTCGAGCTGCATATTCTTCCGTCGCTTCCGGGTATGGGTCTTCGGGAGCGGGCGTTCCTTCTTGAGTGACAGCCTTCCGAGAGGCTTCCGACGGTCGCATCCATCGCGTCACTCGTAGCCGAAAGAAGCCGAACGTCGGTGCGGCTCTATACTGCGCCTGCGCACCGACGTTCGGCTTCTTTCGGAAAATCGTGACGCGATGGATGCGACCGTCGGAAGCCTCTCGGAAACCTGTCAATCAAAGAAGGACCGCCCATTCCCGAAGCCCATACCCGGAAGCGACGGAGAGGATGCGTCTCGTAAACGGGTCAGTACTGCACATATTTTAAAATAAATTGCCGATTCCCCTAGTAATAACGAGCAGGAAGCGAAGGGGGAAAAGTGCCCTCTAAGGGTGAACCCCCGCTTTAATAATCTTCCTCCTCAGTTCCCCCGGGATTTCCTCTTCACTCCCGATTCACCAGCTCTGAGCTGGTGAATCGGGGAGTGTGAATTCCGACACAGATCACCACTGAAGTGCTGAGATCGCAGCTTTATAAACTAGCCAAGGAAAGTAGAATGTACACCGCTCCAAGGTTGTCTGCAAATTAAAGATCTCTTGATACTGCTGTGGCAACAAGACTGGGTGCCTGCTGAGGTCGCAACCTGGAAAGTCCATGCAACAAAGAGAAAAATCATGACACACAAGGAATCCAAACGACAGCAAACGCTTTTCACACAAGGGGCTAGATTCAGATAGACTCGTCTATCTTTATGCCCGGCGTAACGTATCTCAGATACGTTACGCCTCCGTAATTGAGGGCGCAAGTTCTGTATTCAGCAAGAACTTGCGCCCTAGTTACGGCGGCGTAACGTATCTGTGTCGGCGTAAGCCCGCTTAATTCAAATGTGAATGATGTGGGCGTGTTTTATGTATATTAACTGTGACCCCGCGTATTTGACGAAAAAATCCCAGTGCGCATGCTCGAAAATCCGCCGCAAAACGTCATTGCTTTCGACGTGAACGTAAATTCCGTACATCCCTATTCGGGAACGACTTACGCAAACGACGTAAAATTTTCAAAACTCGACGCGGGAACGACGGCCATACTTAACATTGGATACGCCTCATATAGCAGGGGTAACTATACGCCGAAAAAAGCCTAACGTAAACGACGTAAAAAATGCACCGGCCGGACGTACGTTTCTGAATCGGCGTATCTAGCTCATTTGCGTATTCCTCGCCTAACTATACGGAAGCGCCACCTAGCGGCCAGCGTAAATATGCAGCCTAAGATACAACGGTGTAAAACACTTACGCCGGTCGTATCTTAGGGAAATCTATGCGTAACTGATTCTATGAATCAGGCGCATAGATACGACCGGCCGGACTCACAGATACGCCGGCGTATCTCCTCTCTGAATCTAGCCCAAAGTGTTTATTCATTGCTGGTATTTATAAACTGGCCGTTTCTGTGTCAGACAATGACAGATTTGCAGTGTGCAGAGATAATCGTAGGAGAACATGTTCTCCCCTGATGATCTCTGTTTCATGAACCGTTTATGAGCTGAGATCAGCAGCGATCCTCGGGATTACTGCTGTTCACAGTTTCATAAATGGACACCTTCGCACTCTGATCCAAATCGTTTGCCCAAATCATATTTTTAGTATAGGAGGAAACAACCATTCACAAAAACTAGAAAACAGAAATACTTAACATGTATTCCCAACTCTCCGTTTTCATCCTAAATTGGAACATGGGGCATTTTTCCATTTTTTCCATAAATGTGGATCTAACATACCGTAGAATAAAATAATTGTGAGGTTTAGCTGTGAGAAGGAAGGACACCTGGTGCTTTAAATGGGTGGATACTAGTAAATGTGTAAATTATTAATATAGCCTAGAGCTAACAGCTCTTGTTTACGCCCTAAAGAAGTTCCAAGAATGTGGGACGAAACGCGCTGGCGCATGTTTTCCCGACACTTATTTTCTGTATGTTTGATTGGAATCTGTGTAGGTTTGAACCAGTAATCGTGGGCACCAGAGAATGAAGGGAAAGCCAACCTGTCCATACATTGGGGTATCAGGCTCAGACCAGACCTAGTTCAGCCTATCGAACAATTTGTAGGTTAGACCATTCCATCAGATCGTGTTTGCTAGCCCAGCGCACCACCAACAGTTTTAACAGTTTTGGCTTATCACACAGCTGATGATTCGGCTTAATGGATACATAACAGCTCTGCCTGTGTCGGCATCACTTGTGCTTACTATAATCTGTGACGGCCAAATAGAATCATATCCCGGCTTAGGCATACTGTTGATGGGAGATTCAAACTAGCGGCATCAACAGCTGGCAATTTATAGAGATGTGCACAATGGAAAAATGTGTTTTTTCTTTTTTTTGGGATTAATTTATTAAGTCAATTATTTGATTGTGTCATATTTGTTTTTGGAATTAATTTTGTATATTTGGAGAAATTTCATGTATTAGTTCAGAATTAATTTGTACTTTGGAAGATTGGCTATATTTGATTTAACGTGTTAATTCATTATTTCGGGAGATTACTTATGCACTCTATTTGGGTTGGATAAAGGTGGATTCATCAGAATATCAAACGAATGAAACTAAATTAGTTTCAGATTTATTCGTAGTGTTATGATTCAGAGAGTCTGAGGGATCCACCTCCATCCAACCCAAACACAAAAAGTTAATCTTATTTTACTTTTATACCTTACTGTATTTATTATAATATGTTTGCATTTCATCTGTAGTTCATTTTTTTATTATACCGTATTTATCGGGGTATTACGTGCTCCGGCGTATAGCGCGCACCCCTAAAGTGGACCCGCATTCCTGTAAAAAAAACATTTTAGTACTTACAGTTTTGGTGTCTTGCGCGGCGTCCATCAGCGGCCTCGTCGGGTCCGTCTGCGGCTTCGGTGTCCTCCTCGTCGGGTCCGGCGTCCTTCTGCGGTGTCCTCCCCGCTTCCCGCGCTGAGTTTGAACCACTGCGCCGGCATATACCGAGCGCAGTACACTCGGGTATAGTCGGGCAGGCTCGGCTCCTCTCGCGGTCACGTCCTGTACGTCCAGGACGTGACCGCGAGAGGAGTCGAGCCTGCCCGACTATACCCGAGTGTACTGCGCTCGGTATATGCCGGCACAGTGGTTCAAACTCGGCGCAGGTATCGGCGTATATCGTGCACCCACGATTTTGCCCTAATTTTTAGGGCAAAAAAGTGCGCGGTATACGCTGATAAATACGGTAATTACCCACTTCTATACCGGGCCAATTCTGGCGTTCCTCTTCTACATGTAAAAGTTACTCAGAACCCCTAAACATTGTATATATTTTTTTAGCAAAGACCCTAGCGAATAAAATGGCGATCATTGCAATTTGTTATGTCACACCGTATTTACGCAGCAATATTTCAAAATCATTTTATTTTTTGGAAAAAAAAAAACACTTTCATGAATTAAAAAAACAAAACAATATTTACCCCAATTTTTTGTATAATATGAAAGATGATGTTACACTCCGTAAATAAATACCTAACATGTCACGCTTTAATATTGCGCACACTCGTGGAATTGGACCTAACTTCGGTACTTACAAATCTTCATAGGCAAAATTAAAAGAAAGAAATGATTGGAATATATCACTCTGTGTATAGCACATCTATATATAAGATATGAGTTTCACTTTTTGAACAGAATTACTGAAATAAATTCACTTTTCGATGATATTCTATTTTTATGAGATGCACCTGTATTCACTAATGCTAGCAGCATGAAGATTACAAATAATCAATGTTGAGTGGGAGAGTGAAGTTCCACTTTATGTCTCACTGCTGTGGGAGGAGCGGCGACACAAACTACAGCAGGGAAGTCACACTATTGTGGCAGAAACAAGCTATTGTGGCGAAAACTCAGCATTGTGGGAGGGATGATGACACATACTATTTTGGGGAAATCTCGTAATTGTGGGCGTGGTTGAGGAACAAACTACTGCGTGGAAATCTTACCATGGGCGGGGACGCAAACTACTGTTGGTTAAATTTTCCATCATGAAGGGAATGCAAAAAAAATGAATTAATTTCTCTTCTGGTGTGGTTTTCAGGTCTAATAAACCAGTGGTTAATTACACCAAAACCTGTATGGTCACATTTTCACTGATGTGGTTTGACTGCATTTTGGAAGAAAACCAAAGCACACAACGACTGTGTAGCACAGAATTAGGTGGAGCAATCTTTATCTATCTGTGTCTGTGTCCGTGGTCCAACACAGAAAATGCATTTTTAACAATACATACAGCGTTGGTGGCCTTTGTAGACCTTCTTTGCGTGTGAACGTGGAACATGGTGTTGAGACTGTAGGGTTGCCAGACAAATCTTGTCTGGTCCATTGAATCTTGGGTCCAGTACTCCAGTTAGACAACCACAATGACAAACTTGCTGAATGTCACTATACACTTGTTTCAATGGAAAGTGGCAATCGCAGATCAATTCTGGACAGCTGCATGATAACAGATGTCTGCGTGGTCACATTTAACACTGAGGCCGCGTACACACGGTCGGACCAAACCGATGAAAACGGACTGAAGTTCAATTTCATCGGTCCAATCCGCCCGTGTGTACACCCCATCGGTCTGTTGTCCTTCGGTCCAAAAAAAAAGAACTTGCTTTAAAATCGAACTGATGGACGGCTGACCGATAGGTCAAAACCGATGGTTAGTACGCAAAAGCATCGGTTCAAAACCTGCACATGCTCAGAATCAAGTCGACGCATGCTTGGAAGCATTGAACTTCGTTTTTTTCAGCACGTCGTCACCGCGTTCTGACCCGATCGGTTTTGAAAACAATGGTGTGTACGCACATCAGACCATCAGTCTGCTTCAGCGGTGAACCGATGAAAACGGTCCGTCGGACCATTCTCATCGGATGGATTTGGGGGGGGGGGGGGGCAGGATTTGTGCTAGGAGGGGGATTTAGGACAAGGATTTTTACTAGGAGGGGGGATTGGGGGGGGAGAGGATTTGAGAAGGGACGGGAGAATTGGGGGGAGAAGTTAAATTAGGAGTGGGGATTTGGGGGGAATGTTTACGCTTGGGGTAGAGGATTTGTGTTAGGAGTGGGGAATTGTAAGGGAGTATTTGTGCTAGGAGTGGGGATTTGTAAGGGAGGATTTGTGCTAGGAGTGGGGATTTGTAAGAGAGGATTTGTGCTAGGAAGGGGGATTTGGAAAGAAAGAGGATGTGTACTAAGAGGGGTGATTTGGGGGGAGAAGTTAAACTAGGAGTGGGGATTTGGGGGGAATGTTTACGCTTGGGGTAGAGGATTTGTGTTAGGAGTGGGGATTTGTAAGAGAGGATTTGTGCTAGGAAGGGGGATTTGGAAAGAAAGAGGATGTGTGCTAGGAGGGGTGAATAGGCGGGAGAAGTGCTAGGAGGGGTGATTTGGGGGGAGAAGTTACACTAGGAGTGGGGATTTGGGGGAAGGTTTACGCTTGGGGAAGGGGATTTGTGCTTGGAGTGGGGATTTGTAAGAGAGGATTTGTGCTAGGAGGGGGCATTTGTGGGGGGAGACTTTGTGCTAAGAGTGGGGATTTGTAAGAGAAGATTTGTGCTAGGAGGGGGATTTAGAAGGAAAGAGGATGTGTGCTAGGAGAGGTAATTTGGAAGGAAAGAGGATGTGTGTTCGGAGGGGTGATTTGGGGGGATTTGATCTGGAAGGTGGGATTGAAGGGCACAGATTCGTGCTAGGAGGGGGATTTAGAAGGAAAGAGGATGTGTGTTAGGAGAGGTGATTCGGAAGGAAAGAGGATGTGTGTTAGGAGAGGTGATTCGGAAGGAAAGAGGATGTGTGTTAGGAGAGGTGATTCGGAAGGAAAGAGGATGTGTGTTAGGAGAGGTGATTCGGAAGGAAAGAGGATGTGTGTTAGGAGAGGTGATTCGGAAGGAAAGAGGATGTGTGTTAGGAGGGGTGATTTGGAAGGAAAGAGGATGTGTGTTAGGAGAGGTGATTCGGAAGGAAAGAGGATGTGTGTTAGGAGAGGTGATTCGGAAGGAAAGAGGATATGTGTTAGGAGAGGTGATTCGGAAGGAAAGAGGATGTCTGTTAGAAGAGGTGATTCGGAAGGAAAGAGGATGTGTGTTAGGAGGGGTGATTTGGAAGGAAAGAGGATGTGTGTTAGGAGAGGTGATTCGGAAGGAAAGAGGATATGTGTTAGGAGAGGTGATTCGGAAGGAAAGAGGATGTGTGTTAGGAGAGGTGATTCGGAAGGAAAGAGAATGTCTGTTAGGAGAGGTGATTCGGAAGGAAAGAGGATATGTGTTAGGAGAGGTGATTTGGAAGGAAAGAGGATGTGTGTTAGGAGAGGTGATTCGGATGGAAAGAGGATGTGTGTTAGGAGAGGTGATTCGGAAGGAAAGAGGATGTGTGTTAGGAGAGGTGATTTGGGGGGATTTGATCTGGAAGGTGGGATTGAAGGGCACAGATATGTGCTGGGAGGGGGATTTGGGCTGTAAAGATGGGGAATTTTGCACCTTTGTTTGAGGAGAATTTTAACGTGCAGATGGAATTTATGCTTAGGGGTGAATGTGTGATTAGTGCTGTGTTTTTTTTTTTTGTGTGGGGGGGGGGGAGGGGTGTCGCTGAGGCTTCTGAGACGTAAATCTGACCCTGACTATGAGTGTACATTTCTCTGTACCATAAATTATAATCTAGTGAATTGTTCATCTGAGTCCTTTTAACATGTCACTACATTCCAGTCCTTCCAGTAAACACACAGAACACATTTTGCAGTATTGTACTTTTATTGGTCACAGTGGTGACAGTTTCATATTGATATACAGGCCAGTGGTGTTTACAGGGTAATGTGGAAAAAATAATTTAATGATAAGAACAACTTTTCCTTATCTTCATCTATTAACAGTGGTTGCGATTGACCGGAGGTTGAGCCTGTGAGTTAACGTACCCAGAAGTGGTGCATTGCTGACGTCATATGTGTAAGTGCTGATACTTGTGTGGAAAAATGTTTAAGCCTTTCCTGTAATCAAGACTGAGCAGATAATAGACCTGACTGTTTGAATGAAAAAAATAAATGGACTTGCTCTGAGGGAAAGTGAGCAGACTGTGTTATCAGGACAGGAGAGTGATTGGGCCTGGCTGACAGGATGGATCAAATATCCTTCCCTCAGAGCCGGTTCACACAGGGGCGGCACGACTTCGGGGGCGACTCGGCCAGGCGACCTGAAGACAACTTCTAAGGCGACTTGCAAAATGACTTCTGTATAGAAGTCAATGCAAGTCGCCCCCGAAGTCGTACAAGAACCTTGCGTCGCTCCTATTAGAACGGTTCTATTCACTAGAATGGGACGCGACTTGTCAGGCGGCTGCGTCCCCTGACGAGTCGCCCCAGTGTGAACTGGGTCTAAGGATGAAGTAGTAAGTGGTCCCACAAAATGTAGCAGAATGTAGTGGACCTTACTATTAAAGTGGAGTACTGAGTGGGCCCAGTTATTGAAACAGAGCTACCAGTGGCCTTGGATATTGAAGTTAAAGGGTCACTAAAGGAATTTTTTTTTTTTTTAGCTAAATAGCTTCCTTTACCTTACTGCAGTCCTGTTTTCATGTCCTCATTGTTAGTTTTTGCTATGATGTTGCTGTAATCCTTCTCTGTTCTGAACAGTCTGTTTCCTGATGAAAAAAGTCATGGGAGCTTTCGCTCTGTGGCACTAATCAAGGAGGTGTGATTACTGTGTGTCTTAAACCTCTCAGAACCAATCACTTTCGTTTTACAAACCATCACTGCCCTCTATTGGCTCTGTGTCTCTGTACTTCACAGAAGCATGAAACTAGATGCATAAACAAAACTGAAACTACAGGTACATTATATGATTGATTTAAAAGGTTTCAGTTAACTATTATGTCTCTATACCCTGTAAACAGTCATTTCAGCAAAAAAATGTTTTTCCTTTACAACTCCTTTAAGTAACCTGTGGGCATGGGCGTCCGCTCCATAGGGCAAGGGGGGTCGTTTGCCCCCCCTGGAATTGCCAGGGAGAGCCAGGAGCAGGGCCGAACTGGCCCTGGGGCAGATTTAAGCGGTGACTGCAGCGCTACCCTCCCCTCTAGTTGTCCCTTATTTAGAGTGCCTGTCCCTCTTCTGGAATCAAATCCATTTGTCCCTCATTCCAAAAGGTTCCTCTTTTAGACCTGAAATAAATATACTGTCAATATAGTATAGTGTTTCAGTCAAGGGAAAGGGGTGCTGTGTAATGTAAAGGGGGCCAGTGATGCGGTGGGGGGGGGCGCTTTTAACCCCCGCTAGCAGTCGAAGAAAGGGTAAAATGCGACTGTGTATCGCCGCTGCCGAAGCGCCCCCCTCTGAAAAATTTTCAGTGGATGCCCATGCCTGTGGGCCCTACTGTTGGAATGTAGCAGTGACTATAACCAGCTTCCAGGACAGAGAAGTGAGTGGACCCGCCTAGAAGACCAGAACAGCAAGTGGAGCCAGCTGGCAGGATGGAACAGCGGGTGGACCCTGCTGGCAGAACAAAGCAACAAGTGGACCAAGCTGTCAGAACAGAAGAGTAAATCGAACCTGTTGACAGGAAGGAACGCTAATTGCACCAGATTGTGGGGACTTGATAGCTAGTGTATCTGGCTGGAAGGACAGAGCAGCAAGTGGTCCTGGGTAGAGTAGTGAGTGCATTGTGCTGTTGAAACAGAGCAGTATGTAGACTTGGCTGTTGGAACCAAGCTTGAAGTGGACCCAGCTGTCAACATGGAGCAGTGAGTGGACCCAGTTGTTGGGAAGGAGCTGCAAGTTGACCCAGCTGTATGGATGGAGCATCACACAGACCTGATTGTAGGGACAGAGGAAGTGGACCTAGCTGTGGGGTTGGAGTAGCAAGTGTGCCCAGCTATGACGACAGAGGTGGTGGGGTAGAGCAGCGGTGTAGAGAGTGGACCTGGTTGTCAAGACAGAGAAGTGGGCCAAAATATTGAAACAGAGCTATCAATGTGCTGATTATTGAGGTGAAGTTGTTTGTGGCGCTGACTGTCAGGGTGGAGCAATGAGTGGACCTGTCTGTTGGGACATAATAGTTGGTGGACCCATGTGTCTGGATTAAGCAACATGTAGACCCAACTGTTGGGATGTAGCATCGTGTTGGCCCAGCTGTCAGGACAGAGCAGCAAGAGGACTCAAGTGTCGGAATGGAGAAGCGTATTGACTTATCTGTTGGGACAGAGCAGCAAAAGTACCCAAATGTCGGGATAGAGCAGTGAGTGAACCCGACTGTTGGGATGGAGTTGCGAGTGTACACGACTGTTAAGACAGAGTAGCGAGTGAACGCGGCTGTTGGGATGGAGTAGAAAGTGGACCTGGCTGTTGGGACAGCCATAGGACCCATGTGTCTGGATTAAGCAGCATGTAGACTCGACTGTCGGGATGGAGCAGCATGTTCACCCAGCTGTCGGGACAGAGCAGCAAATGGAACAGCGAGTGAACCTGGCTGTTGGGACAGAGTAGCGAGTGGACCTGGCTGTTGGGATGGAGTAGCGAGTGGATCCGGCTGTTGGGACAGAGTAGCCAGTGGACCTAGCTGTTGGGATTGAGTAGCGCATGGACCCGGCTGTTGGAATGGAGTAGCGAGTGGATCTAGGTGTTGGGATGGAGTATCGAATTGACCCGCTGTTGGGACAGAGTAGCGAGTAGACCCAGCTGTTGGGATGGAGTAGCGAGTGGACCTGACTTTTTGAGAAGTGTAGCAAGTGGACCTGGCTGTTGGGACATAGTAGCCAGTGGACCCATGTGTCCTGATTAAGCAGCATCATGTTGACCCGACTGACGGGATGGAGCAGCATGTTGACCCAGCTGTCGGGACAGAGCAGCAAGAGGACCCGAGTGTCGGGATGGAGCAGCTTGGTGGCTGTCGAGACAGAGCAGCAAGAGTACCCAAATATCGGGATGGAGTAGCGAGTGAACACAGCTGTTGGGACGGAGTAGCGAGTGGACCTGGCTGTTGGGACAGAGTACAGAGTGGACCTCGGTGTTGGAATGGAGTAGTTAGTGGACCTGGCTGTTGGGACAAAGTAGCGAGTGGACCCGGCTGTTGGGACCGAGTTGTGAGTGGACTCGGCTGTTGGGACAGAGTAGCGAGTGGACCTAGCTGTTGGGATGGAATGGCGAGTAGACTCCGCTGTTAGGATGAAGTAGCGAGTGGACCCAGCTGTTGGGACCGAGTAGCGAAATGGACCCGGCTGTTGGGACCGAGTAGCGAGTGGACCCGGCTGTTGGGACCGAGTAGCGAGTGGACCCTGCTGTTGGGATGAAATGGCAAGTGGATTCAGCTGTAAGGATGGAGTAGCGAGTGGACCCAGCTGTTGGGATGGAATGGTAAGTGGATTCAGCTGTTGGGATGGAGTAGCAAGTGGACCCAGCTGTTGGGACGGAGTAGTGAATGGACTCGGCTGTTGGAACGGAGCAGCTAGTTGACCTGGCTGTTGGGATGGAGTAGCGAGTAAACCCGGCTGTTGGAATGGAATGGTGAGTGGATTCAGCTGTTGGGATGGAGTAGCGAGTGGACCCAGCTGTTGAGATGGAGTAATGAATGGACCCTGCTGTTGGAACGGAGCAGCTAGTGGACCCGGCTATTGGAACAGAGTAGCTAGTGGACCTGGCTGTTGGGATGGAGTAGCTAGTGGGCCTGGCTGTTGGGACAGAGTAGCGAGCAGACCTGGCTGTTGGAACGGAGTAGTGAATGGACTCATCTGTTGGGTCAGAGCAGCAAGTGGACCCATCTGTCAGGATGGAGCAGCGAGTTGACCTGACTATGGGTAAAGAGGAACCAGTGGATTTGGCTGTTGGTCATTCCGGTGGTCCAGGCTTTGAAACCGATACATAACTGGACCTGGTTCTTGGGACAGAGTCTGTGGTCAGGATAGAGCAGCCAGTGGATGCAGCTATTTTGCTACAATGGTTATACTGCATAGACTCAAGGAAGTATAGGTGGCTTAGATATGGACATCTCATAAAAACGACTTACTAGTGAAGAAATCATAATTCAGTATAAGATCCTGCAAGCATTATCAAGCTTCAGGTTTCTAATAACAGTGGCAGTAAAGCTTTCATCTACTAATTTTACATACATAGGCTATTTAACAATGTGATCCCCCAGCTACAGGAAGTAAAGAGTCCAGAGGCCTCAAGCAAATCCTAGAGAGGACTACACAGAGCTGTGCTTTGTGGGTATTTAGCTGCACTACACAGAGCTGTGCTTTGTGGGTATTTAGCTGCATACGGCAAAAATGAAGTACAGTATTAGTCATGCCTTATTGGAAGGATTTGAGTGAATACGAACATAGAGGTCTGAGGCCCCGTACACACGACAGAGTTTCTCGGCAGAATTCACCGAGAAACTCTGTCAAAACCCGGATTCTGCCGAGAAACTCTGTCGTCTGTACAGTTTTGGCTCGATGGAGCCGCCGAGGAGCTCGACGAGAAAATAGAGAACATGTTCTCTATTTTCTCGTTGTTCTATGGGAAAAGGCGGCCCGCCGAGCTCCTCGGCGGCTTCATCCCAAAACTCGACGAGGAACTCGACGTGCCAAGCACGTCGAGTTCCTCGGCCGTGTGTACGGGGCCTGAGAATATAAAGCGTACACTGGTGATGGTAAAGCCTAACTGCTATTGTTCGATATTAAGAGACCTATCACAGTGTCTATAGACTGATCTTTAATATTGCAAGCCTGATCTGCCAGTGTGGCACTGTAAGAGCAATTTGTGGTATATGCTGTGAGAATAATCTTTATAGCTTAGCCTTTCAGGATAAAGCTTGGAGGTTTAGCTACTGATGTGTTATTGCATTTATGTCGCCCTCAGTGCAGAACTGAAGGGTTTAGCTAGTAATTCAGTGAAAGCAGACGACAAACTACAAAGTGCATTCACTATAATTGTGCAGCAATCAGATTCCCTCTGATCATACTCGCAGTGTGTTGTGCTATAGTCTATAGGTGAAGGTGCCATCTGAACTTCCAAGATCCCGTCATCACTTTTCCTTCAGGTGAGGCACAAGGACAGCCAGCATCCATCTCTTTCCAAAGACACTTGTCAAGTTGTCAGCCCAGCGGACGGGGCTGGCTTCTGCTCCTGGGCTCTGGTGACAGGCCGGTCCCCTGGATATGAGCAGCAGCTGGTGAGAACAGAAGGCAGCACAGGCTATACCCACCCCAAACCAGAGATAAAGCATGAGGACGGCCAACATTTCCGAGCTGAGAAGAGAACCTGCAGACAGAGACAGAGACAGGCTATAGACTGGCCAAGAGGTGGACATTAT
Organism: Rana temporaria; assembly: GCF_905171775.1. Lineage (NCBI taxonomy): Eukaryota > Metazoa > Chordata > Amphibia > Anura > Ranidae > Rana > Rana temporaria. Next base: position 15,749,937 of record NC_053501.1, read on the forward strand.
GGTGGAGGACATGGGGTATGGTGCAGACAGACAGGTGTTGTTAGATGAGAGAGCTCTAGGATACACCATGGCCAGGAACAAAGACAGAGGGGGTGGTGAAAAGATGAGACAGACATATGACAGACGGCATTCAGAGCCAGGACCAACCTCTCCTACCCCACTTCTATAAATAGAGGCCAGCACTTGGCTGGGTCCCCATGTGTCATTGTCATAGGAAGACACAAAACTGGGGCAGCGTTTATCAATGTCACAGAACACAAGACGATTTAACTGCTTCTATCCCTAGCACTGGTGAGAGTATATCTAAACCCTTCCTACATGTGGGTTTGATGTTTATTCTGCACTTTTCACAGCATAATCTTTTATCTTGCTAAAATACACTTCCAAAACATCCTTTTAAGTAATTCCCCAATCTCTACAAATTAGATGAATAAACAGATGATTTGATTGTACCATCTGCTTCTGCGTCATATCTAGAAAACATAATTACATTTACACATAGATGTTCTAAAACAGAAGCGGATAAGCTAGATATGAAAGAGGATTAACACAAGTTAGCTTCTGTGACTATCACTGATGGCTTATGCCTCGTACACACGACCGGTTTTCCCGTCGGAAAAACTGCGATGAGAGCTTTTGGCCGGGAATTCCAACCGTGTGTATGCTTCATCGCAGTTTTTCCGACGGGAAAACTGCTGGAAAAAAAAGAGAGCAGGATCCTAGCGGGAAAACTGTTCGTCTGTATGCCTTTCCGACGGGGAAAAAAAAGTGCATGTTCGGAAACAATTCGACGCATGCCCAACATCCAATTCGCATAGCAGGAGATTGTGACCGGCTCTCTATGGAGCTGGTTCACACATCTTTTTAGTGGCTCCAGTGAAAATTGCACAGGAGCCCTGTGCGTCTTTTGGTTGTGGGCTGAAATCGGACCTGAAACGATAAATGGAGATACACCAGACTCCTGCTGGGAGATGCATGTGGCTTAGATGTGAACCCAGCCTTAAGAATATAATCACCTCTGTAGCTGCAGGTATTGTGGAGAAATTCATTTTCAAAATTCTTAAAAGAGGCACTGGAATCGCAACTCCTTGTCTTTGATTTCTATGGAAAATGTTTGAAGCATGGCAGCCCATAACACCTGCAGCTAGGTCAGTGAGGTCAAAATAATGATAAAGCCCACAAGAAGCCCTCCTCAATTTACAACTAATGGAGCAACATTCTCTGATTGTCTACGTCCTGACAGATGCAAAGCAGGGGATCGCAAGGGCATGGTTGTCTAACACGTTACCAATATCTGAGGTTACTTCCCGTATACAATGGGTTCTGATTCATGAAAATCTCACAACTAAATTCAAGGCACCATGCTGAAATTTAGTCAGATCTGGGACCTCTGGATTTCCCACTGTCTTCCAGGAAATTTTAGCTGTCTCATTGAACTCTGAGCTGCAGGGTCGATGGCCGAGACCCCAGTATGGAGACGTGGAACGTCCCTGATCATCTACAAGCCCCCATTCACTTCTCTAAAACAAGCCCCCACTCAATTCTCAAAAACAAGCCCCCACTCAATTCTCAAAAACAAGCCCCCACACATCTCTCAAAAACAAGCTCCCACTCACCTCTCTAAAACAAGCCCCCACTCAACTCTCAAAAACAAGCCCCCACTCATCTCTCTAAAACAGGCCCCCACTCACTTCTCTAAAATAAGCCCCCCCTCAACTCTCTAAAACAAGCCCCCACCCATCTCTCTAAAACAAGCCCCCACTCAACTCTCTAAAACAAGCCCCCACCCAACTCTCTAAAACAAGCCCCCACTCAACTCTCTAAAACAAGCCTCCACCCATCTCTCTAAAACAAGCCCCCACTCACCTCTCTAAGACAAGCCCCCACCCATCTCTCTAAAACAAGCCCCCACTCACCTCTCTAAGACAAGCCCCCACCCATCTCTCTAAAACAAGCCCCCACTCACCTCTCTAAGACAAGCCCCCACCCATCTCTCTAAAACAAGCCCCCACCCAACTCTCTAAAACAAGCCCTAACTCAACTCTCAAAAACAAGCCCCCATTCACTTCTCTAAAACAAGCCCCCACACATCTCTCAAAAACAAGCCCCCACACATCTCTCAAAAACAAGCCCCCACTCACCTCTCTAAAACAAGCCCCCACTCAACTTTCAAAAACAAGCCCCCACTAATCTCTCTAAAACAGGCCCACACTCACTTCTCTAAAATAAGCCCCCCCCCTCAACTCTCTAAAACAAGCCCCCACTCACCTCTCTAAAACAAGCCCCCACCCAACTCTCTAAAACAAGCCCCCACTCAACTATCTAAAACAAGCCCCCACCCAGCTCTCTAAAACAAGCCCCCACCCATCTCTCTAAAACAAGCCCCCACCCATCTCTCTAAAACAAGCCCCCACCCATCTCTCTAAAACAAGCCCCCACCCAGCTCTCTAAAACAAGCCCCCACCCATCTCTCTAAAACAAGCCCCCACCCATCTCTCTAAAACAAGCCCCAACCCAACTCTCTAAAACAAGCCCCAACCCAACTCTCTAAAACAAGCCCCCACTCACCTCTCCAGCTGCATGTATTGCTAATTACTTAATTCCGCTTGTAAATACTTTCCATATATAGTCTGGGTATATGTACACTTAAAGGAGCTTCTCTCCCTGATGTTTCACAATGTCATTAGACCCTTTGTTAGAAATGATATCTAAACCCATTAAAAAAATAGCAAATTGACCAGCTGCATGCACTTCAGCGTTGTCTGCCTCTTATTTTCACCTGGGATATGGGGAGGCTGTGCAGGCTGTACAGTACATTCTTCTCGTAAGCCAAAACAACACAGACTCTATTCCCTATATCTCAAAAGCTGTAGGTAGACGGGAGTGGGGAATACAACGCTTGCTAACCAATGTCTCGCTGTCACAGGCTGTCTGGTTTTAAACTCTTCGTTCTGCATCCTCCGATATTTCCTAGCAATTATGTTTTGCTTTTCCTGCAGACTTTGCTAATATTATTTGAAGCAGTTACCTCAAGGTGTAGAGAAAGGGATATCTCTCCCATTTGCACCTATTAAGGCATAGAAGCTCTCTTTATTTATGAGATCATACTGGGGTAGATTCAGGTACCGCTGCGAACTTCTTACGTAGGCGCAGCGTACCGTTTTTACCCTGCGCCTACGCAAATTATCTGCTCTACGCTTCATTCATGAAGCAGTAGCTACGTAATTTGCGCGGGCGCTCCTTAAAACTGCCCGGCGTAAGGGCGCGTAATTTAAATGATCCCGTAGGGGCGTGGATCATTTAAATTAGGCGCGTTCCCGCGCCGAACGTAGTGCGCATGCTCCGTCGGGAAACTTTCCCGACGTGCATTGCGGCAAATGACGTCGCAAGGACGTCATTTGCTTCAAAGTGAACGTAAATGGCGTCCAGCGCCATTCACATATCACTTACGCAAACGACGTTAAATTTTTAATTTGCGACTCGGGAACGACGGGTATACGTAGCATTGGCTGCCCCTGCTAATAGCAGGAGCAGCCTTACGCGGAACCCGACGAACGGAAACAACGTAAACTGCGTACGCAGGGCTCGCGTAGGGTTGTGAATCGGCGTTAGTATGCAATTTGCATACTATATGCTGACCACTACGGGAACGCCACCTAGCGGCCATCGTAAGAATGCAGCCTACGATACGACGGCATAAGAGCCTTATGCCAGTCATATCTTAGGCTGCAGTCGGCGTAACAAGCTTTCTGAATACAGAAAAGTCGTTACGCCGGCGCAACTAAGCAATTGCGCTGCGTAACTATGGTTACGCAGACACAATTGCTACCTGAATCCACCCCACTATTTTAGAATTTTTGGGGCAAATTCAAAAGTGCCTACAATACACTGTTTAATCTTAATTCATTCTTGCCTACTCATTAGAGCTACAGTGTGATATTTTCTTCTGGGAGATACAAAAAGCTAAGTGGGCCATAGACGGTGCGATCGCTGCGTTCTACAGGCGGGGTCGGCTCCCCCCCACTGTCTGTGTTGATGGGGGAATCAAGCCATTTTCTTTCCTGCAACTGAAAATTCCCCCATTAACACAGACAGTGCAGGGAGCTGTCCCCGCCTGTAGAACACAGTGATTATGGCCAGTGGCTATAACAGCCGCTAGCAATAATCGCATGTAAAATTCAGCAGGCCGGTTGTACTCAAGTTGATCGATCAATCAACTTGGGTACATTCAGCATGCCAATACATGGTTTGAATCTCAGCCAGTTCCTACTGAACCAGTCCAAATTTGAACTATCTATGGCTGGATTTAAAACCTTCACAAGCTACAGTTTGCTTAACCACTTAAGGACCGCCTAACGCCGATATACGTCGGCAGAATGGCACCGCTGGGCACAATCACGTACCTGTACGTGACTGTATAAAGCCCAGCAGTGGGTCGCGTGCGCGCCGGTCCGAAGCTCCGTGACCTCGGCCGCGGGACCCGTGGACCCGAGTCCCGCGATCGGTCCCCAGAGCTGAAGAACGGGGAGAGCCGTGTGTAAACACGGCTTCCCCGTTCTTCACTGTGGCGCTGTCATCGATTGTGTGTTTCCTAATATAGGGACGCACAATCAATGACGTCAGACTTACAGCCACACCCCCCTACAGTTGTAAACACACATGAGGTCACACTTAACCCCTTCAGCGCCCCCTTGTGGTTAACTCCCAAACTGCAAATGTCATTTTCATAGTAAACAATGCATTTTAAATGCATTTTTTGCTGGGAAAATGACAATGGTCCCAAAAATGGGTCAAAAGTGTCCGCCATCATGTCGCAGTGACGAAAAAAATCGCTGATCGTCACCATTAGTAGTAGAAAAAAAAAAAAATACGAAAATGCAATAAAACTATCCCCTATTTTGTAAACGTTATAAATTTTGCGCAAACCAATCAATAAATGCTTATTGCGATTTTTGTTTTACCAAAAATAGGTAGAAGAATACGTATCGGCCTAAACTGAGGAAAAACATTTTTTTATATGTTTTTGGGGGATATTTATTATAGCGAAAAGTAAAAAATATTGCATTTTTTTTCAAAATTGTCGCTCTATTTTTGTTTATAGCGCAAAAAATAAAAACCGCAGAGGTGATCAAATACCACCAAAAGAAAGCTCTATTTGTGGGAAAAAAAGGACGCCAATTTTGTTTGGGAGCCACGTCGCACGACCGCGCAATTGTCAGTTAAAGCAACGCAGTGACGAATCGCAAAAAGGGGCCTGGTCTTTGACCTGCATTTTGGTCCGGGTCTTAAGTGGTTAAGATGCAAACTGAATACTTTTTTGTTACTAAAACCAGCCATAGATGGTCTAAATCTTGACCGGTTTAGCAGGAACCCACTGGGTTGAACGGAAAAAAACTCAAGAGTGTGTATCTGTCACGGTCGCTACCGTGCCAAACGGACAGCAAGGCGTGGTCACGCCCCAGGTGGCTCTGGGTGGAATTGAACCCTGGACCTCCCCGTTGCTGCTCCGGGTCTTTGCCTCTGAGCCACTTCTCAGTTGATATCCTGCTTGCTGTCCGTCGGAGCCTGGTTCTGAACTATGTGCTGATTGCCTGTCTCTGGATCTCCCTACAATCTGCACTTGTCTATCCTGGTCCAGCTGAGGCAGGTTTCATAATCAACCAGGGTATAAAGCCCTGCCTCACTATGAGGGATGTGTCAGTTCATTGTTCTCTGATTGTCCTGTCTGTGCCAACGGTTTCTGTGGTTGTCTGCAGCTACAAGACTGACCCCGGCTTCTGACCCTTTTGGCTTACGTACCCTGGAATGCTGCTGTCCCCTTCCCCTTGACCCCGGCCTGTACTTTTGGACTTTCCCTGCCTTCTCCAGCCCTTGACCCACGGCTTGTGCCCCAGACTTGTCTTTGGTTCCTGTCTGCAAACCCTGAACTTTCTGTCAGTAGTTACCTGACCCTCGGCTGTCATCAGTGTACCCCGTCTGCTCAGCTACAAGACTGACCCCGGCTTCTGACCTTACTCTGAATTCTGGAATCCTGGGCCACGGCTATACTTTTTTTTTCACAAGAAAAGGCCACGGCTATACTTGACTATCCTTGGCTAATCCCTATCTAGCCCCATGCACAGACTCACAGCCCAGGTAGTGTCTTACCTTATTACCGTGGGCTGTGTGTACCTGCAAGGGTGAGCTTACAAATCTGCCATATGGACTCCACTCAAGGTAAGCCCTCACAGTATCCAGGCTTTCGGTAGTGAGAAGCCTGTTTGTTTGTTTTTTTCCTGCCCTGGGGCCTACTATATTTTATAATTGCCAATACTAGATCTACCCAGGCCAGAGCATCCTCAGACTTCTACACCCACAGCCTGGGTTTATCTCAATGGAAGAATTGCGCATTCCTAATATCTGACCTGAGAAGAAGCGTGTGACAGATAGAGGCAACAGTCTGAGGAAGGCCAAGGGCTCGGAGAAAGACAGGGAGAAGTTGCTTGAGATGTAGCCAAGTCCCACCACCATGGAGTGGAAGCAGCTGCAGGAAGCATGGAGGCAGAGCAAGACAAAGCTGCGCAGATTGCTGCGACTAATACATGTCCCGGTGAAGAAGCAGTGGTGTTCCTTGTCCCCCAATATTCGCACACATATGCAGCAGAATGGTTTATCTGCTGTTTCAGCCTCTCCGCCATGTCCACCAGTAGCTGGGCTCTTCCAGATGACCAAAATGTAATTCCCAACAACATTGATAAGAAAAAAGAAGAACATCGATGAATGAAGGAGGCCAGAGAGTGTTAAAGAGTTCCCATTGCACATGCCCGGGAGGAAGAAGAAGATTTGGAGACAGAACGTCACAGCAAGTAGACACAGGAAGTAAAATGGGGCCATTATATTTAGTATATGCAGGAGAAGCATGACGTAGAGAACAGCCCTAGCATGGCAGGAGGTCTGTCCACACAATAAACTGAGCCTGCAGGGAGCATTAATATCCAACTTTTAGACGGACCACCAGCGTGACCAATGTTCCTATGCGGGGAACAGAAAAAGGAGGTTAATACCAACCTACAAGAGGACATGTCACACTCACACAGCCCAAAATGCCATTCTGTGTCTCGCTGCACATTGATACAAGAAGATTACAGGTAACTATTAGCTTGTATTCAGCAATATATCCTTTTAGTGCATACCTCTTTTTGACCCAGGTACACTTTAATGGTAGCATTACCATTCGCTGCATGATATAAGACACAGGATAATGAGAAACTACCAGTGACTGCTCCCTAAGATTAGGGCCGGCCATAGACGGTTTGAATTTCAGCCGGTTCAGCAGGAACTGGCCAAGGATTGAACAAAGTGAATCAAGTCGACCGATCAATCAACTTGGATACAACCAGCCTGCCGGATTCACTTGTGATTATGGCTAGTGGCTGCCGGCGGGGACAGCTCCACACCATCACCAGGAGAAGAAAATTGCTCGGCAGGAGGAATTCCCCTGTGAGCACTGTCTGTGTTGATAGGGGAATCGTGCAAATTTGCACCGTCTATGGCCTGCCTTACTTGGAACCCCAGCTTCTCTTATTACAGCCATCATGACTACTGGTGAAGCTTGAAGCTCCAGGCAATCAACTAAAATACTCAAATGAAATATATACATGGGAGCTGTTATACCTGCTAAATTATATGAATTTCGGTCCACTAAATCCTGGGATTTACAGAGCATATAAGGCCCCGTACACACGACCGAACATGTCTGCTGAAACTGGTCCGCGGACCAGTTTCAGCCGACCGGACAGGTTTCCAGCGGACATTTGTCCAGCCGACCGTTTTCCAGCGGACAAATGTTTCTTAGCATGCTAAGAAACATGTCCGCTGGAAGCCTGTCCGTCGGACATGTTCGGTCGTCTGTACAGACAAAGGCCCAGATTCAAGAAGCTATTGCGCCCGCGCAACCATAGGTTGCGCGGCGCAATAGCTGTTTTGCTCCCGCGTAGCGAATGCCCCTGATTCAGGAACATCGCTACGCGGACTGCAGCCTAGGATATGACAGACATAAGCCTCCTTATGCCTTCATATCTCAGGCTGCATTCTTGCGTTGGCCGCTAGGGGGCGCGGCCATTGTGATCGGCGTATAGTATGCAAATTGCATACTACCACCGATTCACAAAAGTTGCGCGGGCCCTGCGCACGCAAGGTACGGAGTTTCCGTACGGCAACTTTAGCGTAAGGCTGCTCCTACTCATAGTAGGCGCAGCCAATGCTAAAGTATAGCCACCCTTCCCGCTCGTGAAATTTGAATTTCACGTCGTTTACGTAAGTGATTCGTGAATGGCGCTGGACGCCATTCACGTTCACTTAGAAGCAAATGACGTCCTTGCGACGTCATTTGCCGCAATGCACGTCGGGAAAGTTTTCCGACGGAGCATGCGCTGTTCGCTCGGCGCGGGAGCGCGCCTAATTTAAATGATTCCCGCCCCCGGCGGGATCATTTACATTAGGCGCCCTTACGCAGGGCAAATTAGCATAGCGCCCGCGCAATTTACGGAGCTACTGCTCCGTGAATCGCGGGCAAATCGAAATATTTGCGTGGGCACAGAGCAAAAATCGTTGCCCTTTGCCCACGCAAATATTGCGCGGATCTACCCGAATCTGGGCCAAACTGTACATGTCCGCTCGGCCGCCATCCCTCGCAGGCGTCGAAGTGATTCAACGCATGCGTGGAAGCATTGACCTTCCAGGGCCGCGCACATCGCCGCGTAATCGTCGCGGCCACGTCACCGCGTATCGTGTACGCGCGGATTTTTGTCTGATGGTGTGTACAACCATCAGAATGAAATCTCCGGGCGGACATGTCCACTCAAAACGGTCCGGCGGACCGATTTCAGCGGACAGTCCGTCCATGTGTACGAGGCCTAATAGTTATTGGTTGCTTTCAACTGGACTTCTTCTGTAATACTGAAGATATTTTGTAGCTTATCTAAGCCACTTCTTTGGTTCCAATGCGTGTCAGGAACATACACCAGGTAGCAAAGCCACCTTAATCCAATCACCATGGAAAGGCAGATGTTATTGTTCAAGAACAGGCTAGGTGCAGTGTTATTTTCATCATAATTTTCGTCAGCTGCATGTTTTCAGTAGTGAAAACGAAAAAAAAAAAAAATTGGAATTTTGGCAATTCCTGAAAACTATGAGGAAAATGAATTCCAATTTTCGTCAATGAACCAGGTACCCGTCCCCACTTCAGAGAGATCTCGGCGTGGCAAGATCACTCAGAAGTTGGTCCCCCCCGCCGCCAGGCCATTCAGAAAGCGCAGCATGCTTTGCGCATGCACAGTAGGGAACCGGCTGTGAGCTTTACTGCCGGTTTCCCTGAGGCCCCTTTCACACGGGCGTACCTTTCAGGTCCGCCTGTCAGTTTTGTCGGCGGACCTGAACGGGCGCTCCATGCAATCCTATGGGTGACATGTCTGCTGACACCCGACCTGCTCCGATCCGCTAAAATCAGACGTATGGCGATACGTCGCCACCCGTCCATGGCGGATCGGATCGGGTAAGATCTGATGAAAACGGACATGCTGTGCGTTTTCGTTCGATCTCTCCATAGGAGACAGCGGCGCTCGACAAGCCCCTCCCCGCTTAGTGATCAGAGAGGGAACTGTCATCCGCCAGCTCAGCGGAGATCAATGGAGAGATCTCTCGCTGAGCTGGTGGACTCCGCTGCAACGGATCCGCCTCTTGTGAATGAGGCCTTACAGACAATGGCAGCTGCAGCACCCGAGATTCGATGGAAACATCGGCTGGGGTGCCGACATCGCTGGACTCCAGGACAGGTAAGTGTCCTAATATTAAAAGTCAGCAGGTACAGTATGCATAGCTGCTGACTTTTAATTTTTGGCTGGAGGGAGGCAGAACTCTGCTTTAAATAATGCATTGTAATTTAACTAAACTCATTTGGGGCAGATCCTCAAAGAAATTACGTCGGCGTATCTCTTGATACTCCGCGTAATTTCAAATTTGGCGCGTCGTATCTTTGTTTTGGTATCCACAAAACAAGATACGACGGCATCTGTGTTAGATCCGACAGGCGTACGTCTTCGTACGCCGTCGGATCTTAGATGCAATTTTTCGGCTTCCGCTTGGTGGCGTTCCCGTCGTAATCCGCCTGGAGTATGCAAATTAGCTATTTCTGACGATCCACGAACGTACGACCGGCTGTTGCATTTTTTTACGTCGTTTCCGTTCGGCTTTTTCCGGCGTATAGTTAAAGCTGCTATATGGTGGCGTACTTAATGTTAAGTATGGCCGTCGTTCCCGCGTCTAATTTTGAAAATTTTACGTTGTTTGCGTAAGTCGTCCGTGAATGGGGCTGGACACCATTTACGTTCACGTTGAAAACAATGACATCCTTGCGACGTCATTTGGAGCAATGCACCCTGGGAGTTTTTACGGACGGCGCATGCGCAGTTCGTTCGGCACGGGGACGCGCTTCATTTAAATGAAACACGCCCCCTACCCGCCCAATTTGAATTCCGCCGCGAGAGATACACTACGCCGCCGTAACTTACGGCGCGAATTCGTTGAGGATTCAAACCAACTCAAAGTAAGTTACAGCGGCGTAGCGTATTTGACATCTGCGCCGGGTGCAGCGTATGTATGTGGATCTGCCCCATTTGATTTTAGTTGACTAAAATGTAAGAGAGATTTTAGTCTACTAAAATCTGGCAAAAACTAAAATGGCATTTTACTCAAAAGGTTATGACTAAAACGAAAACGAAATTGACGTAAACATTTACTGGGTAGGAGATGTGAAAGTTCTAGTTACATGATCTTATCCTGGATGTCAGGAAGACTTCATAACTGTTCATTCTTCTAGTTACGTGGCAGAATTTGCTATCAAATCGCTGGGGTGAAGATGTTAAGGCCCCTTTCAGACGGACGGCTGTTTTGCCGCAGTTAAAAGCACTACAAATGTTTTGTGAAATTCAGGGCTCCAGGCACTGCGATTAGCTGCATTTGCACATTGCGATTACATGCGTTTACGTGCGTTTAACTGCGGCCGCGTTTAGCTGCGATATTCATTTCCATAGCAACCATTTTTATTTTTTTTGTTTTTGTTTGGGTCCCTTGAATTCTAAAACGCTGCTATCCGCAGTTGACAAAAAAAGACTGCGATTACCTGCGGTTATGTGCATATAGCTGCGCTACATTGCACCTGGACGCATTCAATTCTATTTTTTCTATTCGCACCAAACCGCATGTAATGTAATCGCGCGCAAACGCTGTGTGTGAATGGGGCCATAGGAAAACATTGTGTGCTTTTAGCTGCGGTAGAAAAATAGAAAATCCGCAGCTAAAAGCACCATTCTATCCATCCGTCTGAAAGGGGCCTTATATGGTATTATATGTGGAAGACAAATGGTGCTGAAGATCCCACCCCTGTTCAGCCACAGACTTTGAAAGCCCTCTTGAAATATTGGTGTTCTTTGACTTTAAACTCTGTGGGCCAGATCCATGTACATGCGCCTATCTTTAGGCGGGCGTAGCGTATCTCAGAAACGCTACGCCGCCGTAACTTAGAAAGGCGAGTACTGTATTCACAAAGAAGTTACGCCTTTAGTTACGGCGGCGTAGCATATATCGGGCGGCGTAAGCCCGCCTAATTCAAAATAGGCTGGTTGGGGGCGTGTTCTATGCTAACTAATCGTGACCCCACATATTTGACATTTTTTACGAACGGCGCATGCGCCGTCCGTGAAAGAATCCCAGTGCGCATGCTCCAAATTACTCCGCAAATCGTCAATGCTTTAGACGTGAACGTAACTTACGCACAGCCCTATTCGCGAACGACTTACGCAAACAACGTAAAACATTCGACGGTGGCCCGACGTCCATACTTAACATTGCGTACGCCTCATATAGCAGGGGTAATTTTACCCCGGAAAAAGCCTTACGTAAACGACGTAAAAAAATTCGCCGGGCGTACGTACGTTTGTGAATCGGCGTATCTACCTAATTTGCATATTCCTCGCGTAAATCTACGGAAGCGCCACCTAGCGGCCAGCGTAAATATGCAACTAAGATACGACGGCGTAAGAGGTTTATGCCAGTCGGATCTTAGCTAAATTCCGGCGTGTCTTGTTTTCTGAATACAGAAAAAAGATACGCCGGAGCATCCTAGAAGATACGCCAGCGTAACTTCTTTGTGGATCTGGCCCTGTGTTTGTTGTCTTTGACATATAATGTCATTTTTAATATCTCTAACCTGGCGTTATGACAACAATTCACACCTTCAGACACGTAAAGCTAAGGATTAACACCCGTGAAGCCTTCTTTCGACACCAAGGATATGATTATGCAACTAGAACGGGGTGGTTCCACAACTTTCACACCTCCTATCCTTTTCATGGACAATAACACATGCCTTTCCATGGTGATTAGATTAAGGTGTTTGTGCTACCTGTGTGAATATAAATGCTGTTGGATTTTCCTGCTCATTAGAACTGCAGAAGTAGCTTGGAAAAGCTACAAAATGTCTTTAACCTCTTCCCAACTGTGCTATAGCCAAAGGATGGATACAGCACGGTCATCCAGTGGGTGTCCAGGGACATCCTTCCAAAAACATCCAAACCCGCATGCCCCCTGTCCTATCAGTGCCACATATCAGTGCTGCCTCATTAGTGCCCATTAGTGCAGCCTATCAGTGCACATCAGCAAAAGAAAAAAAAAATATTTGCCAAATTTTATAACAGAAACAAAAATATAAACTTTTTTTTAAAAAACAAATTACTTTTTTTTTCCGTTTGTTTAGCAAAAAAAAAAAAAATAAACAAACAAGTGGCAATTAAATGCCACAAAAAAAAAAGCTCTATCTGTCTCAAAAAAATGATAACAATGTTATATGGGCACAGTGTTGCATGACCACGCAATTGTCATTCAATATGCGACAGTGATGAATGCTGAAAATTGGCCTGGGCAGAAAGGGGGTGAAAATGCCTGATATTGAACCGGTTAAAATGACTGGACCTGATCAACACCTTTATACAGTTATTTTGTAGCAGTATCTGCTGTTTCCACTGCAAATAAACCCAAGATCTGCAAAAAAAAAAAAAAAAAAAAAAAAAAAAAAAAATGACTGGACAAGTCCAGATGAATGCGACCAACTACTACTAGATATGCCATGACCTGGATCAATAAGAACCTTCACAGACATGTTTTAGTACTGCAGTTAAAGTGATTGTAAAGTCTTGTGTTTTTTTTTTTGTTAAACATAACAAACATGTCCCGTGTAGTGATTTTGCACAGAGCATCCTGGATCCTCCTCTTCTCGGGTCCCTCTTCGGTGCTCCTTAACCCTCCCTCCTGTTAAGAGCCTCCCACCCACGGCTGATAACGTAACTTCCTGCGGCGCAGTGTCTCCTGGGAGCTTGGTGTCATAATTCCCAGGAGTCAGTGTGGATCGCCGCCACTTAGCATTGTGAGAGTTCTTCGTTTGCCATCACAACGGTGTGGGCACTTCCGATGCCGCCGCCCATTGTGGTGGCAACGTCAGAAGTTTACGGTGCTGTGAGCCGAACATACTGTGCATGCGAGAGAACGGGCGGTGCTTGCTGGTCGCTCAGCTGCACCGTATCCCGGAAGATTCTGCTTGTGGGCTGCACATGCCCACAAGCAATATGGGAACTGCCGAGACAGCAGAATATAAGGTATTTTCTAATCTATAACAGTGAGGCCTCGTACACACGACAGAGATTCTCGGCAGAATTCACCGAGAAACTCGGTCAAAACCCGGATTCTGCCGAGAATCTCTGTCGTCTGTACAGTTTTGGCTCGATGGAGCCGCCGAGGAACTCGACGAGAAAATAGAGAACATGTTCTCTATTTTCTCGTTGTCCTCGTTCTTCTATGGGAGAAGCCGGCCCGCCGAGCTCCTCGGCGGCTTCATCCCAAAACTCGACGAGGAACTCGACGTGCCAAGCACGTCGAGTTCCTCTGTCGTGTGTACGAGGCCTGATGGTGAACCTTGGCACCCCAGATGTTTTGGAACTACATTTCCCATGATGCTCATGCACTCTGCAGTGTAGTTGAGCATCATGGGAAATGTAGTTCCAAAACATCTGGGGTGCCAAGGTTCACCATCACTGATCTATAATCTTCAATCTTGCGGCAAAATTAACAAAATAAGTGAGTGGCATTAGTCAATGTAATGATCCTAAGAAATGCATTATAAAAAAAAAAAATTTTTTGTTGGAACTCCGCTTTAAAGCAAACCAGTCACCATCAGTGCAAAATAGGTTTGCAGTCAGAGAGTGCACAATCACTGCGCTGCGCATGCGTTGGTCCTAGTAGCCTAAATGGTAAGGCTGACAGCATAACTGGGGTCTGAAAACAAAAAATTGCGAGCACAAAGGTTTTTATATTATAGAAGAGATGTACTATATCTCTTCCGTAACAAAGGCTTCTTACCTTCCTTCTACACCAAGCTGTGCGTGCGCAGGAGTTACATCATTACACACCAGCCAAACAACATTGTCAAATACCCTGAACCTGGAAAAACGCTGGGGAGGAGATGTCGGCTTCAGCGAAGGAGCTTGCAGAGGTCGCACCCCTAGAGTGAAGCTATGGCTGGGTACACGCGGGACAAAAATCAGCCGCAAACAGTCAATTCAGCAGAAACCGTTCAACTTTTGGCCCCCCCGTGTGCAGCCCCCTGTCTGACAGAAGCCAGTCTTATGAACAGCTTCTGTCGAACACGCATGCTGGGAAACCAACATCCTATCAGAGCTTGCAGCTAATGGCTTGCAAGTGCTGATCGGTGTTAATACAGCGATCTGTAATTTTTTCAGCTCGAAAAAAAAAAATTATAGGCCCAGATTCTCAAAGGAGAAACGATGCCTGATTCATAGAATTTCTATTAGATCCGACCGGCGTAAATCTTTTACGCCGTCGGATCTTAACTGCATATTTACGCTGGCCGCTAGGGGCGTGTACGGTGATTTACGCCTAGAAATATGTAAATCAGCTAGATACGTGAATTCACGAACGTACGCCCGGCCGACGCAGTACAGATACGCCGTTTACGTTAGGCTTTTCCCGGCGTAAAGTTACCCCTGCTATATGGTGGCGTACATGCTAAGTATGGCCGTCGTTCCTGCGTCGAAATTTGAAAATTTTACGTCGTTTGCGTAAGTCGTCCGTGAATGGGGCTGGACGTCATTTACGTTCACGTCGAAACCAATTCGTCCTTGCGGCGTACTTTGGAGCAATGCACACTGGGATATTCCACGGACGGCGCATGCGCCGTTCGTGAAAAACGTCAATCACGTTGGGTCATGGTTAATTTAAATAACACACGCCCACCTCTTCACAATTTGAATTAGGCGGGCTTACGCCGGCCTATTTACGCTACGCCGCCGCAACTTACGGAGCAAGTGCTTTGAGAATACAGCACTAAGTTGCGGAGGCGTAACGTAAATAGGATACGTTACGCCCGCACAAAATTACGCCAGACAATGAGAATCTGGCCCAATACCTGCATGATTATGTTGTTTTTATCTACTCAGTGTTAAGTGTTAAAGTAAAATTGTGGCCAGTTTATTCATATTTATATATTTTAACAAGTAATACGTGAGTTTTAAATCAAGCCCTCGATGATCTCACTAGCTTCAGGCAATGTGGAATAATTCATCCTCAAACTATACATCAAAACCACTTTCAGTTTCTCCCAGTAGCTTGTTTTTCTGTCAACCTTCTTAATAGCCTACTGGCATTCTAGCCTCTAATGTTATGGTGAGCAGCAATAGGTGGCACTTGGAGAATCTTTCTACATCTCTTCTCCCCTCCATAGACACAAAACACATTCCCATGTCTGCAGCCTCTTTTGGACACAAGATAGTCTGAAGAAACTTCTAGCACTGTACAAATACCCTGTACATTGTGCTGTACTTATCATATTATATATATATATATATATATATATATATATATATATATATATATATATATACAGTATCTCACAAAAGTGAGTACACCCCTCACATTTGTGTAAATATTTTCTTGTATCTTTTCATGTGACAACACTGAAGAAATTACACTTTGCTACAATGTTGTGTAGTGAGTGTACAGCTTGTATAACAGTGTAAATTTGCTGTCCCCTCAAAATAACTCAACACATAACCATTAATGTCTAAACCACTTGCAGCAAAAGTGAGTACATCCCTAAGTGAAAATGTCCCAATTGGGCCCAATTAGCCATTTTCCCTCCCCGGTGTCATGTGACTCGTTATAAACGACAGCCATGCAGAACACTTTAATGCAGTGTGTGGCGTATGGTCTGAACATTGACAGGCTGACCCCCCCCCCCCCCATCCCTTCAACCTCTGCAGCAATGCTGGCAGCACTCATACTACTATTTCCCAAAGACAACCTCTGGATATGACGCTGAGCACGGCACTCAACCTCTTTGGTCGACCATGGCGAGGCCTGTTCTGAGTGGAACCCGTCCTGTATGGTCTTGGCCACCGTGCTGCAGCTCAGTTTATAACGAGTCACATGACACCGGGGAGGGAAAATGGCTAATTGGGCCCAATTTGGACATTTTCACTTAGGGATGTACTCACTTTTGTTGCAAGCGGTTTAGACATTAATGGCTGTGTGTTGAGTTATTTTGAGGGGACAGCAAATTTACAATGTTATACAAGCTGTACACTCTCTACACAACATTGTAGCAAAGTGTAATTTCTTTAGTGTTGTCACATGAAAAGAGATACTGTATATACACCATATATTGTATATGTACCCTGTATGCTGTGCAGTACTTGTCCTATATACCAGACATTGTGCATGTACCCCCCCCCCCCCTCCCCCCATATTCTGTGCTGTACTTGTCCTATATACCAGTGGTGATCAACCCTGTCCTGCAGGGCCCACTAACAGGCCAGGTTTGCAAGATAACTGAAATACATCACAGCTGATATAATTTGCTCCTCAGTGATTGCAGTATTCTAGTCTGCATCTCCCCAAGGTAATACATAAAATCTGGCCTGTTAGTGGGCCCTGCAGGACAGGGTTGATGACCACTGCTATATACCAAGCATTGTACATGTACCCCCCCCCCCCCCCGTATTCTGTGCTGTACTTGTCCTATATACCAAACATTGTGCATGTACCCCCCCCCCCCGTATTCTGTGCTGTACTTGTCCTATATACCAAACATTGTGCATGTACCCCCCCCCCCGTATTCTGTGCTGTACTTGTCCTATATACCAAGCATTGTACATGTACCCCATGTTCTCTGCTGTACTTGTCCTACATAACATACCATACGTTGTATGAACTGCTCGGTACAAACACTCTGTAGACTTCACTGTACACAGAAAAGTTATATACCATCATTGTACTTGCAAACTCTGTACTGCCATGCACTGCTCTGTATACACACATACTGCGCTCATACTGCATACATTATACACTGTGCTAGACTTACATTTAGTGCGCTGCAATATATATTCATGTTGTGCACAGCAATGTATTGTATAAACACACTGTACTCACATTGTGTACACTACACTCACACTGTACATACTGCACTATACACACACTGTATACAGTATACACTTCACGGAGTGTGTGTACTTCACAATATACACACTGCACTGACTGTATACACTACACCACACTATACACTGTACTCACAAGTATACACTGCACTATATATACTCTGCACTCATACTGAATACACTTCCCTCACCTCATATACACCACTATATATACACTGTACTCACCTTATATACATGGCACTGTATACATACTGTACCTTGTATAAAAGGCACTGTATACCCACTGTACACACTGTATACACTGCACTGTACTCACCTTATATACATGGCACTGTATACATACTGTACCTTGTATACAAGACACTGTATACCCACTGTACACACTGTATACACTGCACTGTACTCACCTTATATACATGGCACTGTATACATACTGTACCTTGTATAAAAGGCACTGTATACCCACTGTACACACTGTATACACTGCACTGTACTCACCTTATATACATGGCACTGTATACATACTGTACCTTGTATACAAGACACTGTATACCAACTGTACTCACGCTGTACATATAATATTGTATACACACTGTACACATGGCACTCTATACATACTGTACGCACACTGTATACACTGCACTGTACGTGTACCCTTTGCCCTAGGCTGTTTTGGGTGCACAGGTAACCCGCCTGTCCTACCTCTATTTGGGTGTGAATTGTAGAAAGTAAATACTAAAAGTTGGAGACTGTGCAGAGATTGAATCGTGTCTTCTCCTGGGCTCCCCTATGCTCAGCATCTGTAGTGTGTCAGCTCTTCTGCCTACCCTCTCCGTGTCCCACTGACCTTGGCCAGAAAAGGAGCTTTCCGTCTGTCTGCAGTGCTGGTCCCGGCTCATCCTGAGGTGGCTTCATCTGTAATATCTCATTCAGCATCCATTCTCCTCCCCCTATACCACATACCTGCCCTCCCCTCCTCTTCACCCCCTCCTCTCTATCCTGTACTGGATACCCGTCCTCTTCTGCTTCCCATCCCTCCTCTCCATCCTATACCAGACACCTGCCTCCTCTCCTCTGCAGCCTCTACTGTATACCTGCCTCCTCTCCTCTACATCCTCTATTGTATACCTGCCTCCTCTCCTCTATATCCTCTACTGCATACCTGTCTCCTCTCCTCTACATCCTCTATTGTATACCTGTCTCCTCTCCTCTACATCCTCTACTGCATACCTGTCTCCTCTCCTCTACTGTATACCTGTCTCCTCTCCTCTACATCCTCTACTGTATACCTGTCTCCTCTCCTCTACATCCTCTACTGTATAGCTGTCTCCTCTCTACATCCTCTATTGTATACATGTCTCCTCTCCTCTACATCCTCTACTGTATACCTGTCTCCTCTCCTCTACATCCTCTACTGTATACCTGCCTCCTCTCCTCTACATCCTCTATTGTATACCTGCCTCCTCTCCTCTATATCCTCTACTGCATACCTGTCTCCTCTCCTCTACATCCTCTATTGTATACCTGTCTCCTCTCCTCTACATCCTCTACTGCATACCTGTCTCCTCTCCTCTACTGTATACCTGTCTCCTCTCCTCTACATCCTCTATTGTATACCTGTCTCCTCTCCTCTACATCCTCTACTGCATGGGTCTTCAAACTACGGCCCTCCAGTTGTTCAGGAACTACAATTCCCATCATGCCTAGTCATGTCTGTGAATGTCAGTGTGTTGCAATGCCTCATGGGATGTGTAGTTCTACAACAGCTGGAGGGCCGTAGTTTGAGGATCCCTGCTCTACTGTATACCTGTCTCCTCTCCTCTACATCCTCTACTGTATACCTGCCTCCTCTCCTCTACATCCTCTATTGTATACCTGCCTCCTCTCCTCTATATCCTCTACTGCATACCTGTCTCCTCTCCTCTACATCCTCTATTGTATACCTGTCTCCTCTCCTCTACATCCTCTATTGTATACCTGCCTCCTATCCTCTACATCCTCTACTGTATACCTGCCTCCTCTCCTCTGCAGCCTCTACTATATACCTGCCTCCTCTCCTCTGCAGCCTCTACTGTATACCTGTCTCCTCTCCTCTACATCCTCTACTGTATACCTGTCTCCTCTCCTCTACATCCTCTACTGTATACCTGTCTCCTCTCCTCTACATCCTCTATTGTATACCTGCCTCCTATCCTCTACATCCTCTACTGTATACCTGCCTCCTATCCTCTACATCCTCTACTGTATACCTGCCTCCTCTCCTCTGCAGCCTCTACTATATACCTGCCTCCTCTCCTCTGCAGCCTCTACTGTATACCTGTCTCCTCTCCTCTACATCCTCTACTGTATACCTGTCTCCTCTCCTCTACATCCTCTACTGTATACCTGTCTCCTCTCCTCTACATCCTCTACTGTATACCTGTCTCCTCTCTACATCCTCTATTGTATACATGTCTCCTCTCCTCTACATCCTCTACTGTATACCTGCCTCCTCTCCTCTACATCCTCTATTGTATACCTGCCTCCTCTCCTCTACTGTATACCTGCCTCCTCTCTATCCTGTACCAGGCAGTCACCCACCCTCCCCTACTCCTCATCCCTGCTCTTCAGCCTGCACTGGATACCTGGTCTCCACATCCTTCCTCTCAATCCTGTATTAGAAACTTCCCTCCTCTCCTCTGCATCCCTCCTTTCCATCATGTGCCAGATGCCTGCTGTCCTCTACTCCTCATCCCTCTTCTCCATCCTGTACCAGACACCCCCATCCCTACTCCTCATCCCTCTTCTCCATCCTGTACCAGATACCTGCCTCTCCTCCTTTTCACACCTTCTTTGTATCCTGTACCAGACACCCATCCTTCCCTACTCCTCATCCCTCCTCTCTATCCTATATCAGATACTTGTCTCTCCTCCTCTTTGCACCTCCTCTTTATCCTGTACCAGACACCCATCCTTCCCTACTCTTCATCACTTTCCTCCATCCTGTACCAGATACCCATCTCTCCTCATTACCCCTCCTCTCTATCCTGTACCAGACACCCATCCTTCCCTACTCCGAGTCCTCATCCCTCTTCTCCATCCTGTACCAGATACCCATCCTTCCCTACTCCTCATCCCTCTTCTCCATCCTGTACCAGACACCCATCCTTCCCTACTCTTCATCACTTTCCTCCATCCTGTACCAGATACCCATCCTTCCCTACTCCTCATCCCTCTTCTCCATCCTGTACCAGACACCCATCCTTCCCTACTCTTCATCACTTTCCTCCATCCTGTACCAGATACCCATCCTTCCCTACTCCTCATCCCTCTTCTCCATCCTGTACCAGATACCCATCCTTCCCTACTCCTCATCCCTCTTCTCCATCCTGTACCAGACACCCATCCTTCCCTACTCCTCATCCCTCTTCTCCATCCTGTACCAGATACCTGCCTCTCCTCCTCTTCACACCTTCTTTGTATCCTGTACCAGACACCCACCTTTCCCTACTCCTCATCCCTCCTCTCTATCCTATATCAGATACTTGTCTCTCCTCCTCTTTGCACCTCCTTTTTATCCTGTACCAGACACCCATCCTTCCCTACTCTTCATCACTTTCCTCCATCCTGTACCAGATACCCGCCTCTCCTTCTCATTACCCCTCCTCTCTATCCTGTACCAGACACTCTTCGTTCCTTACTCTTCATCCCTCTTCTCCATCCTGTACCAGACACCTCCCGCTTCCCTACTCCTCATCCATCTTCTCCATCCTGTACCAGACACCTCCCGCTTCCCTACTCCTCATCCCTCTTCTCCATCCTGTACCAGACACCCATCCTTCCCTACTCCTCATTCCTCTTCTCCATCCTGTACCAGACACCTCCCGCTTCCCTACTCCCCATCCATCTTCTCCATCCTGTACCAGACACCCATCCTTCCCTACTCCTCATTCCTCTTCTCCATCCTGTACCAGACACCTCCCGCTTCCCTACTCCTCATCCCTCTTCTCCATCCTGTACCAGACACCCATCCTTCCCTACTCCTCATTCCTCTTCTCCATCCTGTACCAGACACCTCCCGCTTCCCTACTCCTCATACCTCTTCTCCATCCTGTACCAGACACCCATCCTTCCCTACTCCTCATTCCTCTTCTCCATCCTGTACCAGACACCTCCCGCTTCCCTACTCCTCATCCATCTTCTCCATCCTGTACCAGATACCTCCCGCTTCCCTACTCCTCATCCCTCTTCTCCATCCTGTACCAGATACCTGCCTCTCCTCCTCTTCACCACTCCTCTTTATCCAGTACCAGACCCCCTCCCCTTCCCTACTCTTCATCTCTCTTCTCAATCCTGTACCAGACAGCCCCCCTTCCCTACTCCTCATCCCTCTTCACCATCCTGTACCAGATATCTGACTCTCCTCCTCTTCACCACTCCTCTCTATCCTGTACCAGACCCCCTCTCCTTCCCTACTCCTCATCCTTCTTCTCCATCCTGTACCAGACACCCCCCTTCCCTACTCTTCATCACTCTTCTCCATCCTGTACCAGATACCTGCCTCTCCTCCTCTTCACCACTCCTCTCTGTCCTGTACCAGACACCCCCCTTCCCTACTCCTCATTCCTCTTCTCCATCCTGTACCAGACACCCCCCCTTCCCTACTCTTCATCACTTTCCTCCATCCTGTACCAGATACCTGCCTCTCCTCCTCTTCACCACTCCTCTCTGTCCTGTACCAGACACCCCCCTTCCCTACTCCTCATTCCTCTTCTCCATCCTGTACCAGATACCCACCTCTCCTCCTCTTCACCCCTCCTCTCTGTCCTGTACCATACACCCACCCTTCCCTACTCCTCATCACCCTTCTCCAACCTGTACCAGATACCTGCCTTCCCCTACTCTCTATCCTGTACCAGACACCCATCCTTCATCATTCGTTCATCCTCTCTACCCTTTACCAGATGCTTGCCACCTTTCTCTTCGGCATTCCTTTTCTCCATCCTGTACTAGTTTTCCACCTACCCCTACTCCTCATCCCTCCTCTCCATCCTGCTCCACAGTGTGCTGGAAACCTGCCCTCCCCTACTTCTCATTGCTGCTCTTCATCATGTACTATATACCTGCTGTTCCCCCCTCCTCTCTATCCTATATTAGATACCTGCCCTCTTCTACTCCTAATCGATTTCCTTTTTATTCTGTACCAGATACCTGCCCTTCTCTTCTCTCCACCCTGTAACTGGATAATTGCCCTCCTGTCCTCCATATCCCTGTCTCCATTCATCTGCATCCCTCCTCTTCATCCTATACTAGATACCTGGCCTCCACATCTTTCTTCTCTGTCCTGTACCAGATAACTGCTCTCCTCCTACTCCCGTTCTCTTCTCTCCACATTGTATCACACACCTGCCTCCTCTCCTCTGCATTCTACCACCCTATACCAGATACATACCCTTTCCTACTCCTCATCCATCGTGTACCAAACACCTGACCTTCCCTACTTCTTATTCCTCCTCTCTCTTGTAGCGGATTCCTGTTCTCCTGGCCTTTTCATCTCTTCTCCATCCATCCTGTCCTCCATATAACTCCTCTCTGTTTTGTACCATATATATAGCTCCTCTCCATCCTGTACTGGATGCCTAGCCTCCATATCTCTCCTCTTGTTCCTGTACCAGATAGCCACCCCCTCCTATTCCTGCATCCCTACTTTCCATCCAATGCCCACCCCTACTTCTTATCCTGATTTACTCCTCATCCCTTCTCTTCATTCTGTACCATATACCTGCCCTCCCCTACACCTTATTCCTTCTCTCCATCCTGTTCCACATACCTGCCCTCCTTCCACCTACATACTATAACAGATAACTTCCCTACACTTCCTTTCTCTTTATACTGCATTGAATATGTGCCCTATACACTTCTTCACCCCTCCTCTCTAGCCCATTCCAGAAAACCATACACCTCATCCCTCATTTTCATCCTGTATCAGATACCTGCACCCCTCCTCTCAGGCCTGTACCCAATACCTACTCTCCTGGCCTTTTCGTCCTTCCCCCTCATCCTGTACTGGATACCTTCTCTCCACCTAGTACCATATACCTGCCTCCTCTCCTCTCCTCTGCACCCCTCCTCTTAATCCTGTTCCAGATACCCTCACTTTCCCCCTTTGCTTCCCTTCCCTCTGTTCCATTACTTTTCACCACCCTGAACTAGACATCTGCCTCCTTTTTCTGCATAGCTCCTCTCTATCCAGTATCACATACCTGCTTCTTCTCCTCTGCACCCCTCCTCCTAATCTTGTACCAGATACCTTCGCTTCTCCCCCTCTGCTTCCCTTCACTCTGTACCAGATACCCATCCTCCCATACTTCTCATTCCTTTTCACCACCCTGAACTAGACACCTGCCTTCTTTTTCTGCATAGCTCCTCTCCATCCAATACCACATACCTGCTCTTCTCCTCTGAACCCCTACTCCTAATCTTGTACCAGATACCATCGCTTCTCCCCCTCTGCTTCCCTTCACTCTGTACCAGATACCCATCCTCCCATACTTCTCATTTCTTTTCACCACCCTGAACTAGACACCTGCCTCCTTTTTCTGCATAGCTCCTCTCTATCCAGTATCACATACCTGCTTCTTCTCCTCTGCACCCCTTCTCCTAATCTTGTACCAGATACCTTCGCTTCTCCCCCTCTGCTTCCCTTCACTCTGTACCAGATACCCATCCTCCCATACTTCTCATTCCTTTTCACCACCCTGAACTAGACACCTGCCTTCTTTTTCTGCATAGCTCCTCTCCATCCAATACCACATACCTGCTCTTCTCCTCTGCACCCCTACTCCTAATCTTGTACCAGATAACTTCGCTTCTCCCCCTCTGCTTCCCTTCACTCTGTACCAGATACCCATCCTCCCATACTTCTCATTCCTTTTCACCACCCTGAACTAGACACCTGCCTCCTTTTTCTGCATAGCTCCTCTCTATACAGTATCACATACCTGCTTCTTCTCCTCTGCACCCCTCCTTCTAATCTGGTACCAAATACCCTTGCTTCTCCCCCTCTGCTTCCCATCCTCCCATACTTCTCATTTCTTTTCACCACCCTGAACTAGACACCTGTTTTATGTCTGCATTCCTTCTCTCCATCCAATACCAGATACCTGCCTCCTCTACTCTGCACCCCTCCTCCTAATCTTGTACCAGATACCCTTGCTTTTCCCCCTCTGCATCCCTCCACCATGTACCAGATACCCATCCTCCTGTACTCCTCATTCCTCTTTAACCCCCAACATTAGATACCTGCTTCCTTACTTCTGCATTCTTTCTCTCCATCCAGTACCAGATACCTGCCTTTTCTCCTCTCCTTGTCTTAATCCTGTATTAGTTACCTGCCCTTTCTTTCCTCTGTATCACTTTCCTCTGTACCAGATACCCGTGCTCCCCTACTTCTCATCATTAATCTTCATCCTGCACTAGACACCTGCCTCCTTTCTTCTGCATCCCTCCTTCCCATCGTTTGCTACCTTCCCTTCCCTACTCCCTATCCATTTTCTCTACATCATATCAGACACTTTGCCCTCCCCTACTCCTCATTTCTCCTCTCCATCCTCTACCAGATACCTGCCCTTCCCTCCTCGGCATCTCTCTATGTGGTACCTGATACCTGCCCACCCCCCTTCATCCCCACTCTCATTTCTGCCCCTGGCATTTGCTCTCCTTGCCTCCTCACCCCTCTTCTCCACCCTGTACTGAATAACTACCCCTTTTCTCCTTCTTATCCCTCCTCTCCTTCCTGTACCAGATACCTTAAATCCATTTTCTGCATCCTGTGCCAGATACCTCCTCCCTGTCCTCTGCATCCCTCCTCTTCATTGTGCACCAGATACCTCCCTCATCCTCTCCATCACTTACATCCAGGGACCTGGCCAGGCGCCACTGTGTGTCTGTACTGAGGATTAACCTTCACATCCCCTTCAAGTCTGCACTGTATACAGCCCACTGTCTGTGTTATGTCTGTGAGCTGTATGCATAGCTCTTTGTAGCGTAGATATTTTTTTTCTCTTGCATGGAAGAATATATCACTGCAGGCTCAGGCCATATTTCAGACTGGCATTTCAGCCACATTTAGCTTATTTTCCGTGTTCAATGGCTGTGATCCTTTTCCTTGTTTGTTTTGTATAAGTATGCGGAACAAGGCAGGCTTGCCAACAGATGCAAATAGGGTCACTTCCTTCTAGTGAAGGATGGGTTTGTCTTTCTGCTCTATTTTTATAGTTTTTCCAGCTTAAGTGCACTTCTCCCTTCAGATAAGCAACGGGGTTCCATTCTTAGCAGAGGGAAATTAATTATACCTGTCATCACCCCCTGCATGGGGTCTGTGCAATGACCTGGATGGGATCTCCTGCCAAGTCATAAAAAAAATCAGAGGTCTCACGTACATGTATTTGCATACACAGTCAGTGACCAGATTAACTGCAATGGACTACCTTGGCCCAGGTTACAGCTTCCACGTTATGCCATTGACATGTTAACAGGGCCAGTGCTACCACTAGGCGAACTAGGCAGCCGCCCTAGGGCACAGCCACGGCCAGGTTACAGCTTCCACGTTATGCCATTGACATGTTAACAGGGCCAGTGCTACCACTAGGCGAACTAGGCAGCCGCCCTAGGGCACAGCCACGGCCAGGTTACAGCTTCCACGTTATGCCATTGACATGTTAACAGGGCCAGTGCTACCACTAGGCGAACTAGGCAGCCGCTCTAGGGCACAGTCACGGCCAGTTGTTGCTGGGTCCAAACACCCCCCCCCCCACAGAGCGTTCCGCCCAAATAATACCCAGTCAGCGTCCCTGCTGCGCCACTCAGCAACAGTGCAGGCTGTTCAGCAATCAGAGCTGTCCCTGAATGTGCGGGGGCTGACAACATCCACTGCTGCCGCCGGCCGCTGTCCATGCCCTAGCATCCAATCACTTTCTTGCCTCTCCCCAGGCCCTGAAATTCAGAGGAGGGGGAAGAAGTTCCTCATCCAAACCTATCGGGTCCCAGTGCCCAGCCTTTCAGTTTTCACCTGTCCTGTAGCCGACTGCTGCAATGAGAAAGGAACAGATCCTTATGTAAGCTGTGGTCTTCACAATACTCCTCTCCACTTTCCTCACCTCACTCTGCTTTTCCCTTCTAACTTTGATGTAAGGGGGTTTTGGAGACCTTGCTGTAAGGTCACTTTAGGGACCCTGATGTAAGGGGGCTCTGGGGACCCTGATGTAAGGGGGGCTCTGGGGACCCTGATGTAAGGGGAGCTCTGGGGACCCTGATGTAAGGGGGGCTCTGGGGACCCTGATGTAAGGGGGCTCTGGGGACCCTGATGTAAGGAGGCTCTGGGGACCCTGATGTAAGGGGAGCTCTGGGGACCCTGATGTAAGGGGAGCTCTGGGGACCCTGATGTAAGGGGGGCTCTGGGGACCATGATGTAAGGAGAGCTCTGGGGACCCTGATTTAAGGGAGGCTCTGCGGCCCTGAAGTACAGTGCCTTGAAAAAGTATTCATACCCCTTGAATTGCCCACATTTTGTCATAGTTCAACCAAAAACGTAAATGTGTTTTATTGGGATTTTATGTGTTAGATCAACACAAAGTGACACATAATTGTGAAGTGAAAGGAAAATGATACATTTTTTTCAAGATTTTTTTTCCGAATAAATATCTGAAAAGCGTGGCATGCATTTGTATTCAGCCCCCTTTACTCTGATACCTCTGATGCTTTGGTGGTAGGGTGGGCAAGTGTAGTCCTGCTTAACCCCTCTGCCGAGCCTACAATGTTGGCCTGAAATGAGGCCCATCGGTTGTTTGGTCTCTTCTTGGTATATAGCCAGATAGCAAGCAATTGTGCTGCAAGTTTGAAAATGACTTGCTAAGCTATTGCTAGACTTGCCAGGCTTCACAAGTTTGTTGCACAATTGCAGCAAGTCCGCATTGCATCACTCCTAATCCAAATCAAATCAAATTTCTTTGCAAACATTCTGCAAGTCTGCTGCAAGTTCTGGTTCAGTTAATTTGTGCAATAGTCATCCCACCACAGGGGTCACTGTGGCTGAATTTTCATGCTGTAGACTTGCAGAGCTCTTGCTGTAGACCAGGGGTGGCCAACCAGTGGCCCGCGGAGCTCTCTGATGTGGCCCGCAACCTCCTTCTCTGGAATGGAGGGTTGGCAAGCCCAGATTGCAGGTTGCCGACCAGCCATACCACATCATCAGTGTTGTGAATGAAGCTGGTGGTAGAGAAAGAAAGCAGCTGCGGAGCAGAGCCCCATGAAGCCCCATACACACTATCAGTTTTCCTGCAGGTTTTCTCTTCAGGTTTACCAAAACCATCTAATATGAGGTCAAACCTCAAGAGTTTCAATTAGTATGCAATCAGGCAGGCCCTTGCGCTACATGGTTTTGGTAAACCTGAAGAGAAAACCTGCAGGAAAACTGATAGTGTGTATGGGGCTTAAGCCGATTCTTCCTCTACAGTGCCGGCTTTTGCCACAGGTGGAGTCTATGGCAAAGTTCAGCTAACCCGCAGGATAGACACAGGTGCACTACACTGCACCCACGGTGTGGGAATACCGCAGCACATCAGTGTGAAAGCAGTCTTAGGCCCTTTTCACAAGATCGGCCCGACCAAATGGGACCCTTAATTCACCTCTATAGAGCGACAGATGCCTGTTTATGCCCACCTACAGAAGAGAATTCATCCCCTTTCATCTGGGCGGATAGGAGGAGTAGCCGTGACCTGTCTTCCGCCCGCTCCGCTCATAGTGGCCCTCGAATGGTTACCAAGTTGCTTAAGTGGGCCTTGCTCTTCAAAAGGTTGGGCACCCCTGCTGTAGACTCACCAGGGCAACTTTGCTCTTGCTAGAGATTTGCCACAAATTGGAAAAGTGTCAACTAGAACTTGTGCTTCAAGTGTCCTGCAAGTGTACAACTGGCCAGTGAAAATGTGCAGCAAGTTAACAGACTTACAATTCAACACTGCCACAAATTTGTGACAAGTTATCCTTGCTATCTGGGACGGGACTCTTCACAGTTGACCACATTGGCGCAGTTCCTGGAACCTACTGATGGACATTCCATGGGTTCCTGACTAAAATCCTTATCCTTTAAATATGTTATTGTCGCCGTCTTCTTGTTTACTGATTCTGATGATGGTGTCATAATGCACTTTCTTTTGTTACAATATAATGTTTTTATTGTCATTTAAAAACGGAATAAAAAGAATGAAACAGAAATTTATTAGACACTTCTCCACTGATCACCAATCTAACCCTTTATTCTTCACTCCACTGCTAATGCCTGTGACCCTATGGGGTTACTTACTGTAATGTATCATACAGCCTACTTTCTTGAACAACTCATCCCCACACAGTTACTACCTTTTGTATGACTTGCCCTTCCCTTTAGATTGTAAGCTCTCAAGCAGGGCCCTCCTAATCCTTTTGTCTTCAATTGTATTATAACTGTACTGTCTCCCTTTATTTTATTAAGAGCTGTGCAAACTGTTGGCTTCATATAAAACCTGCATAATAATAATAATAATTAATACGGCCAAGAGTACAATGCATTGTGTATTCTGATATCATACCCCACAGCTGTAATGTGAAAATAATGGAGCTGACAGTTTATTATTTCCTATATTTACATATTGCTTATGTATTCCACAAAACTAAACAGAGAACACTAAATAATTCACATGTCCATACCACAGTCATGCACTATTATTATATTATACATTTATATAGCTCTGACATATACTGCAGTGCTGTGCAGAGAGCCCTGAGCTAGTCACATCAGTCTGTGCAGCAGAGGAGCTTACACTCTAATGTCCCTGCATGCATGGGTTAAATATGTAATAGTTTCTTAGCCTGAGTGTGTGTTTAGGTTAAAGTAGGGTTGTGTTTTGCATAATTTAGTATCTTACAGATAATAAAATTATGTTTCTTTGTATATAGTGTAAGGGGTTAGCTCGGTAGCAGGGTGTGTGACCCCTTGGATGGGTTCACCACACAGTGAATTTATACAGACTGGCAGTCGAAGACGGTTGAAAACAAAGATTTTGGTTTATTCTTCGGTCTTGCTGGGAACAAGTGCAAGCATCCAAACAGCATAAACAAAATCAAACATAAAATAAACCCTAGCCACTTTGGGCGTCTACCTTCCACACAGGAACCTATCTATGGAGTCTAGCACAGCCTACTGCTGGGTAGACAGTGCTGGTCATACAGCAGAAAAACAATAGTCTTTTGATTTTTATCACACAGAAAAATCAATCCTCTCCTCACCTCCTCAGAAGACTTTCAGTACTGCTCTCTTTCACTCAGAAAGCCTCAGCATGCAGCAAATTAGTGGTAATCCTCTGGACTACTTATAGAGGCCTTAATTGCCTCATTCTGAACAGCTGAAGTCTTCCAACGGCCTTTAGCCTTTTCTGGCTACGTTTGCAGCCGACGCCTAATAACAATTGGTGTATTGTCTAAACAAGGCAGAAATGTATGTCCAGTCTGTGACAACACCCACAGATTTACCTGACTTCCTGTCACAATAGTTATATTTACAGTTTAACTTATTTTTAGAGCGTTTTGCAAGACAAGCTATTTTTTTTTATAAATTTTGCCTTGATAGACAAGCGATGTCTTGATATAAGAGTAGCGTCATGTCACAACTGAATATACAAAATAAGAGAGGAGCCTCTAAGTGTAGCAATATGGTTACATTTAATGAAGGTACAATATTTAGCAACTTATTGCTACACTTAGGAGGTGCCTCTCTTCTCTTTTATACCCTGTAAAAAAAATGCTTTGGTTTACAAGTGCTTTGGATTACAAGCATGTTTCTGGAACGAATTATGCACGCAAACCAAGGTTTTACTGTATGTTATTTTCAGGAAAAAATATATATTTTCTGTTATTTGCTGATGTAAGCTTGTTTGTATATATATACACCTGTATATAAATATGTTTTTATGTTGTATGTTTGTAAGGTTTTTTAATAAACACAAAATTTACACTCTAATGTCCACACCACAGTCAAACACTTTTATTATTGTTATACATTTATATAGCTTTGACAAGTGCTGTACAGGGACTCATCAGCCATTCACAACACTCTCAGCACCCGAGGAGCTTACACTTTAATGTCCCACCACACATCTGCACCACACTATTATTATTATTATTATACATTTATATAGCTCTGACATATTAGACAGTTCTGTGCAGAGATCCGTGAGCCATTTGTGTCAGTCTTCACACCAGAGGAGCTTACACTCTAATGTCCCATGTCTAATGTTTAAGGACACCTTCCCAGAGCCCAGGCAGGAAATTAAAGTTTTAGGCATCAAATTTGGCCCTGACGATTACAGCCTTGCAAATTAGGAAAGCAGGCTACAAGATGCTGATGCCAAGGTTGCTAGCTGGAAGGATTGGAAACTCTCTTACAGGGAAAGGATTGACCTGATTAAAACTTACCGGATTCTGTATTTCTGTATGTAAGTTTTGTCTGCGTTTTGCCAGTGTCTCTGTGCGAGAATCTACAGCTGTTTCTTCCAGCTGTTACGGGGAACAAACTGCACCTCATTAAGTGGTCTGTAACCTACCTTACCAGGCGGATGGGTGGCCTAAGTATGGTCAACCCGGTGGTATTCTTTCTTTGATGTTTTTGGAACATAATTTTGGCAGGTGGAACAGAGGAACTGCCTAGGTGGGTTGGTATTTTTCAGTCCTGGTTTAGGCCTTTTCTGCGAAGCTGGGAGAATGGTGGGCCAGTGAAAAGCCTGAGAGTCCAACCTGGTAAGCTCCTGGCTTACGTTGCCCCGTGCCTGAAAATGCTTTGGCAGTGGCGAGTGACAGCGGAGGAAATTAAGTCTCTTCTTAGGAAGGCCCTGCAGAGGACGGTTGTTGAATCTGCCTTTAGTGAGCCACTGGCCTTAAGGGATTCCCCATCCCCTGTTATGAGGGAGGGTCTGCGTTTGATTAATCTGGAGAGAATCCCCTTAAAGTTTTGGGATTCGGCCTGCCTCTCATTCCATGGCAGACTCTATGTGAAGGGCAACTCGAAGCATCGCTCTGCGGAGAACCATGGTTGTCCAAGAATGGAGTGTGGAGGAGACGATGGACCATTTCTTGCGTCAGTGCCCCTTCAATATAGAAGCGCGTGGGTGGGGCTCTGGGTATTCCTTTCCGGCTTAAGTTATGCAGAGTGGTCCTATGGGTCTTTTGAGATGCATCAGGATTTTGATTTTGAGACACTTTTTCTAGTTAGCTTAGTAGTTAGTTACTTTACGCGGAGAGGTTGTTTTCGATTCGGAAAAAAAGTCCTTCCTGACGATGTGTTGGTGCACGACATTCTGGGTGAGGTTGGGAAGATTCGTGGTCTCGAGAAGGACAGGTGGTGGCCGGGGTTTGGACAATTGTCCGGAGGAATGTCAATCTCTGGGTGTGCGGCTTTTCTTTCTGTCCTTTCACACCCCCTAGATTGTGATAAAACCAGATTTGTGGAGAAAAACTGCATGCATGGATTAAATATGTAATCGTTTCTTAGCTGAGGGGGTGTTTAGGTGGAGGTTAGGGCTTTGTTGTGCATTATAATAATAATAACATATATCTTGGTTTAAATATTTAATTCTGTTTATGTTTTTTTTCTGGCTAAAAAGACAGTTTGTATTTTATGCTAAAGTAAGTTTTTTTTTGTTTTTTTTATATATCATTTATGTATTCTGTATATATGTATATATGTTTTTATTATGTTGTATGCTTGTAAGATTTTTAATAAACAAAAATGTACACTCTAATGTCTCCAACACAGTCACAGAATATTATATATTTATAATACTCTTATGCCTTGTACACACGTACGGGATTCCCAGCGGTAAAAAGTCAGCCGGGCATCCCGAGGGGAAAACTGAGAACCTGCTCGGTAAGTTTTTCCCCCTACACACGAGAGGTTTTCCCGACAGGAAAACTGCGATGGAGCTTTGGTGGGGAATCCCGGCCGTGTATATGCTCCATCCTGTCGGGAAAACTGCAATAGAGCATACACACGGACGGTTTTCCCGACGGGAAAAAGTCTGCCGGGAACCCCGGTGGGAAAAAAGAAAACATGTTGGGCCAGATTCTCAGAGACTTACGTCGGCGTATCAGTAGATACGCTGTCGTAAGTCCGAATCTGCGCCGTCGTAAATTTAAGCGTATTCTGGAAACCAGATACGCTTAAATTAGGCTAAGATACGAGCGGCGTAAGTCTCCTACGCCGTCGTATCTTAGGGTGCATATTTACGCTGGCCGCTAGGTGGCGCTTCCGTTGATTTCAGCGTAGAATATGCAAATGACTAGATATGCCGATTCACGAACGTACGTGCGCCCGTCGCAATTAGTTACGCCGTTTACGTTAGAGATATGCCGGCGTAAAGATAAAGCTGGTCTCTAGGTGGCACATCCCATGCAAAGTATGGACGTCGGAACAAGCGTATCTTTTTACGTTTTTTGCGTAAGTCGTACGCGAATAGGGCTGTGCGTAAATTACGTTCACGGCATAGGCATTGAGCCAACGTTTCTTTGGGTGTAAATACGACGTGATACTGAGCATGCACGCGCATGCGCCGTTCGTTAGGCCATGCATCTACATGGGGTCACGCCCCCTACAGCCTACTTTGAATTACGCGCGTTTACGCCGGCCCATTTACGCTATGCCGCCGTAACTTAGGAGGCAAGTGCTTTGTGAATACAGCACTTGCCTCTCTAAGTTACGGCGGCGTATCGTAAATATGGTACGCTATGCCCGCGCAACGTAGATGGGACGTACCTGAATCTAGGCCGTTTTTTCCCCGCAGTTTTCCTGTCGGGAAAACTGCGATGGAGCATACACACGTCCGGTTTTCCCAGCCAAAAGCCCTCATGGCAATTTTCCAACGGGAAAACTGGTCGTGTGTATGAGGCATAACATATTCTGCACACTCCACCACAGCCACACATACTTTGGGGCAATTTTTGAGGAGCCGATTAACCTACCAGTAAGTTTTGGGATTATGTGAGGACACCCAGACAAACACAAGGTAAGCATACAAACTCCATGCAGGTAGAGATCTGGTTAAAAAAATAAATGCAGGATCCCGAGACCTGAGCGCTGCCATTGTGTTGCTGTGCGCTTTTTGTTGAGTAGTCATTGGTTGAGCAGTCCTCCCTTGTTCTCTTTTTATAGCATTATTTACTAAAGTAGCCCAGCACACAATGGGAGATCTCTGTTTGCTCTGGGCTGTGCTCACAGAACCTGTATTAATCATTAACCCTTGTTGTGTCACACAGGATAAAACCATCACTCACTCACCATCACATTTTATTAAATATGTACCCAGCTCCACCCAGCATACAGTAAAGGACAGGCTTTGGTTGTACGATATCAGGAAGAGTGTTTGGAGCTGCAAGACAACATTTGTGATTCCCGACTGTGGGCCAGATTCACAAAAGAGATACTACGGCGTTTCTCCTGATACGCCGTCGTATCTCTGTTTTAGGGCCGTTCTAACTATGCGACTGATTCATAGAATCAGTTATGCATAGCTAGCCCTAAGATCCGACAGGTGTAATTGAATTACACCCTCGGATCTTAGGATGCAATACTTCGGCCGCCGCTGGGGGGAGTTCGCGTCGTAAACCAGCGTCGGGTATGCAAATTAGCAGTTACAGCGTTCCACGAAGGTTTTTCCCGTTGTTACGTCGGCGCAAGTCTTAGTTTCCCGTCGCAAAGTTAGGGGTACTTTAACATGGTGTAAAATTACTCCACCATGTTAAAGTATGCCCGTCTTTCCCGCGTCGCTTTTTAATTTTTTTGTTTTCCCGGCGTAAGTACGTTACGCACGTCGCGATTCTCAACACGTCGGCGCGTCGTAATTTCGCGCAAAGCACGTCGGGAAATTTGCGAACAGAGCATGCGCAGTACGTCCGGCGCGGGAGCGCGCCTAATTTAAAAGGTACCCACCCCATTTGAATTGGGCCGCCTTGCGCCGGACGTGTTTACGATACACCGCCGCAAGTTTACAGGTAAGTGCTTTGTGGATCGGGCACTTAGGGCCATATTCTCAAACAAGTTACGTAGGCGTATCAACAGATACGCCTACGTAAGTCCGTTTCCTATGTTTAAGTGTATTCTCAAACTGAGATACACTTAAACATGCCTAAGATACGACAGCTTGCGCCGTTGTATCTTAGGCTGCAATATTTACGCTGACCGCTAGGTGGCGGTCAGCGTAGAATATGCAAATGACTAGTCACGCCGATTCTCGAACGTACGCTTGCCCGCCGTAGTGTTTTAACGTCGTTTCCGTAAGCGATACGCGGCGTAAAGATAAAGATGCCCCCTAGGTGGCGTACTCAATGTTAAGTATGGCCGTCGATCCCGCGCCGAAATTTCAAAATTGAACGTCGTTTACGTAAGTCGTCCGTGAATGGCGCTGGACGCCATTTACGTTACAGTCAAAACAAATGACGTCCGTGAGACGTCATTTAGCGCAATGCAAGTCGGGTCATTTACCCGACGGAGCATGCGCATTACGATCGGCGCGGGAGCGTGCCTAATTTAAATGATCCACGCCCCCTGCCTGGATCATTTGAATTAGGATGGCTTCCGCGGGTGGACTTTACGCGATGCCGCCGCAAGTTCACAGGTAAGTGGTTTGGGAATCCGGCACTTGCCACTTAAACTTGCGGCGGCGTAACGTAAAGTACATACGTTCCGCCGCCTGAAATGTATGAGAATATGGCCCTTAGACTGAAAACTTGCGGCGGTGTAACGTAAACGGGTTACGCTACGCTGCGCCGCAGGTACGAGAATCTGGCCCTTTGTTTTTCCACTAAAATGACATCTGATCTCCATTTATCCAGACAGCAAGGATAATTTGCCACACATTTGGTGGCAGTGTTGAATTGTAAGTCTGTTAACTTGCTGCACATTTCTTTATAATTAACAGTTTTTATTTATTTATTTCCATATAACAACGAAAAAGATAAGATATCAGGCAGGGGACAACATATAATTAGTAGTCTAACAAAGACACATAGCTAAAAGATATGCATAAGTCAGGCCTCGTACACACGACAGAGATTCTCGGCAGAATTCGCCGAGAAACTCGGTCAAAACCCGGATTCTGCCGAGAATCTCTGTCGTCTGTACAGTTTTGGCTCGATGGAGCCGCCGAGGAGCTCGACGAGAAAATAGAGAACATGTTCTCTATTTTCTCGTTGGCCGCGTTGTTCTATAGGAGAAGGCGGCCCGCCGAGCTCCTCGGCGGCTTCATCCCAAAACGAGACGAGGAACTCGACGTGCCAAGCACGTCGAGTTCCTCTGTCGTGTGTACGGGGCCTCACAGTGACCAAAACAAGTACAAAAAAAACAACAATGGTTTCAAAAGAAAAAGCATATCAACTGGTCTAGCTGCGTAGATACAAGCAATTGGGCACTGTTCCCAACCGATTAAAATTCAGCCGGGCACAGGGAAAGCATCCAAGGCACCATTTGATGTCCAAGAATAGTTGCTAAAAGGAAAATAGCAACCAACAAAATAGAAAAGGAAAAGAAAAAAAAAGTGATAGAGAAAGGGAAATAGAAAGGGTCCTGAGTCTATTGTTTCCAGGCAGGGAGCAGGGGTGACCACTGCGATTCTGTGTTGGCAATAAAGAGTGGCCAGTATGCGACTTCATATTACATATTATGAGATTGCAGTTATGTGCTGGCACCCCTGCATTAATCCTTGTCTATGGCAGACCGTTCCTGGTCCCTATATATTCCCTGTGATCGCACAGAGCCTCCCCTCCATATTATTATTATACAGGATTTATATAGCGCCAACAGTTTGCACAGCGATTTACATCACTCTGAACCTACCTGGAGACTTCCTTCATATGAAAACTGGTGGTCCGTAGAAATCTCCTGAAAAAGCCAATGTTGGCGAAACATGTTGAGTATTGATCACTCCCTATACATGGATACCAGTGATTAACAATTTGTATCATGCTTTGCCATTTGTGTTTATCAAATGTTTTATTGAACCCTTTATGTGTTGCTGTTTTTTGTAATAAAATGTATAATTTTATATAAACTATATATACTTCTTTGATATAGGCACCGTCATAATCCCAATTGTGACGGAATGACCCGGGACAAACAGAGACTTTGCAAGGATGAGGGGTACTCCTGTACCGCGTCACCAAGGAGTCTTATGTCTAGGGTCACCTTATGTCCCATAGGGCCATAGGGTGACTGAGAAATTATATCCTAAATTACAGGTCAGGGGACATCACTGATAGTTCATATTGCAGGATATTGAGATATTGCAAGATGTGTTGGTTAATTGTGACCCAACCAGTCAATAGTGACTCATTTCTATGATTAGCCCTGGCTAGTGACATGCTAATTGAGTCAGGCTTCTGGAAGACCTTTCATGGTGTGATAACACTGCTTTAAGCCTATTGATGCTCAGAGGTGTAAATACCTTTCTGTCAAGCTGTGCGAAGACAGAACGTCTGTCTAGGGATGTGGATTAAGAAGAGATCATTGTGTGATGGTGTTTTGTTTGAGTTCTGTTAATGAAGGAATGTGCAGTGATTAGATCATGATAATTATAGGCCGGCGC
The DNA here is from genome assembly GCF_905171775.1 of Rana temporaria. Lineage (NCBI taxonomy): Eukaryota > Metazoa > Chordata > Amphibia > Anura > Ranidae > Rana > Rana temporaria. The sequence continues at coordinate 15,787,114 of NC_053501.1, forward strand.
TGACATGTCTAAAATGTTTAGCAATTAGCCATCTGAAAGTGTATTGAAGCCCTCCCAGGGTGTGGGTGGAGAGTTTGATTGTTCATGTGCCTTGAAAACTGTATAAAAGCTGAGAGTGAACCATTAAAGATGTCTTCATTTTGGAACAAGTACAGAGCTGCGTGTCTCGTCTTGATTCTGGGGAAATGGGATGGATCGGGTCCTGTTGGTTGGAGTGTCGATAAGCTGTCTTGGATGTGATGGAAGGTCGTAAATGGTGGTGACCGTTACACCAATCATACTATTTCTATCCACCTTATTGTTTCCAGGTGTTGGAGCTCACCACCACTACAGACAGTAAAGCAGGATGAGGAATCTTCACGCTGATGCCAAGGCCCCCAAACGGCATTGTGTTGGTCGACCATGGTGGGAGGGCTGTCGGTAACTCCATAATCTCCACATCCTTAATCCTTGCATATAGTTTTATAGGGGACGGGAGTATTTGCTTTTTCTAGTGGAGAGGCACCAAACACCTAGCCGCCGTTAATATGTGGCGTGCAAATTTTTTGGCAATCTTAGATAATCTGGGTGGAAGTAACCCTAGTAAAAAGACCTTAGTCAGATCTAATAAACTTTGTAGGAGGTCCTGTACTGACATACAGTAGAGGTGTAGTGATTGGCACTGCCAATAAATGTGGAACAAGGTGCCAAGATCCTTGCGGCATCGCCAGGGGAGATCTGATGCTTAAGGATATATAGCTTTAAGGTGGGAGGGGGTCATGTACCTTGCTGCACATTTTCACTGGCAAGAGCACTTGAAGCACAAGTTCTAGTTGACACTTTACCAATTTGTAGCAAATTTGCGTGGCAAGTCTCTAGCAAGAGCAAAGTTGCAGTGGTGAGTCTACACTGCAGCAAGAGCTCTGTAAGTCTACAGCATGAAAATTCAGCCACAGTGACCCCCTGTGGTGGGATGACTATTGCACAACATAACTAAACCAGAACTTGCAGCAGACTTGCAGAATTTTTGCAAAGAAAGTTGATCTGGAGTGATGCAATGCGGACTTGCTGCAGTTCTGCAACAAACTTGTGAAGCCTGGCTAGTCTAGCGATAGCTTAGCAAGTCATTTTCAAACTTACAGTTCAATTGCTTGCTATGTGGGTAAAGTACACACAGGGCGAATGTCGGATGGCATCGGCCAGTTGGGGTGCCAATAAAAAGTAATGGCATCGCAAATGTGTCCTGTGTTTTGACGTGATTTGGAATTGGGGGCAGAATCCTGGCGATTCCACCTGCGATTCAAATAGTATAGGTGTGAATGGAGCCTTATGCAAAGGGTCAATATTTGCAGTGTTGACCTGCAGTGATCTCCCATCTACAGATCTATCAGCCTGCAGTGATCTCCCATCCACAGACCTATCAGCTTGTAGTGATCAGTGATCTACAGATGCCCCATCCAGTGATCTACGGGGAGCTGTCCATTCAGCACTATGACCACACAGTTCATACTGGTGCACTTTTACTGGACTGCCCAATGACCGGGCCATTTTTTGCGAATTCGGCACTGCGTCGCTTTAACTGACAATTGCGCAGTCGTGCGACGTGGATCCCAAACAAAATTGACGTCCTTTTTTTCCCACAAATAGAGCTTTCTTTTGGTGGTCTGCGGTTTTTATTTTTTGCGCTATAAACAAAAAAAGAGCGACAATTTTGAAAAAATATATGTATTTTTTACTTTTTGCTATAAGTATCCCCCCCCCCCCAAAAAATATATATATATATATATTTTTTTATATATAAAAAATTACTTTCTCACTTTAGGCGGATATGTATTCTACATATTTTTGGTAAAAAAAATCGCAATAAGCGTATATTGATTGGTTTGCGCAAAAGTTATAGGCCCGGATTCACGTAGAGCGGCGTATATTTGTGCGGGCGTAGAGCATCTCATATGCGCTACGCCGACGTAACATTGAGAGGCAAGAACAGTTTTCACAAAGCACTCGCTCCCAACGTTGCGCCGGCGTAACGTGAATTGTCCGGCGTAAGCCCGCCTAATTCTAAGTAGGAAGGAAGTGGGCGTGATCCATTAAAATGAAGCTTGACCCCATGCAAATGATGGGCCGAACGAACGGAGTCACGTTGAATTTACTGCCTAAGATACGACGGCTCAATGCCTACGACGTGAACGTAACCTACGCCCAGCCCCATTCACGTACGACGTAAAATACGACGGCTGTTCCGTCGTCCATACCTTTGCATGGAATGCGCCTCCTATAGGTGGAATAACTTTACACCGGACGGACGCCTTACGTAAACGGCGTATACTACTGCGACGGGCGCAAGTACGTTCGTGAATCGGCGTATCTCGGTCATTTGCATATTCTACGTGCAAATCAATGGAAGCGCCCCTTGCGGCCAGCGTAAATATGCGCCCAGGCTCCGACGGCGTAGAAAACTTACGTCGGTCGGATGAAGCCACATTTCAGGCGTATCTAGCATTAGGAATCAGGCGCATAGATACGACGGCGCATCAGTGCACTTACACAGCGTATATAAAGATACGTCGGCGTAAGTGCTTTAAGAATCCGGGCCATAGTGGGGTAGATTCAGGTAGATTTGCGCAGTTTTTACGAAGGCGCAGCGCACCGTTTTGCCGCTGCGCCTCCGCAAATTACCTGCGCTACCCTTGATTCACGGAGCAGTAGCTCCGTAAATTGCGTGGGCGCTCCGGCAAAATGCCCGGCATAAGCGCGCGCAATTTAAATGATCCCGTAGGGGGCGTTGATCATTTAAATTAGGCGCGTTCCCGCGCCGAGCTTAGTGCGCATGCTCCGTCGTGAAACTTTCCCGACGTGCATTGCGGTAAATGACGTCGCAAGGACGTCATTTGCTTCAAAGTGAACGTGAATGGCGTCCAGCGCCATTCACGATTCACTTAGGCAAACTACGTAAATTTCAAATTTCGCGACGCGGGAACGACGGGTATACTTAGCATTGGCTGCCCCTGCTAATAGCAGGGGCAGCCTTACGCAAAAACCGACGTACGCAAACGACGTAAACTGCGTACGCAGGGCTCGCGTAGGGTTGTGAATCGGCGTTAGTATGCAATTTGCATACTATACGCTGCCCACAACGGGAACGCCACCTAGCGGCCTGTGTAAGAATGCAGCCTAAGATATGACGGCATAAGGAGCCTTATGCCAGTCATTTCTTAGGCTGCAGTCGGCGTATCGAGGTTCCTGAATCAGGAGCATTCGATATGCCATCGCAAGTAAGCAATTGTGCTGCGTAACTATGGTTACGCAGGCGCAGTTGCTCTTTGAATCTACCCCAGTGTCTACAAAATAGGGGATAGATTTATGGCATTTATAAAAAAAAAAATTCACTAGTAATGGCGGCAATCTGGGATTCTTATCGTGACTGGGACATTATGGCGGACACATCGGACACTTTTGACTCTATTTTGGGACCATTGTCATTTATACAGCGATCAGTTCTATAAAAATGCACTGAGCAGTGCCGTTTTTGTGATTGGCATTAGCGGGGTTAATGCCGTGTTTTCGCGCATGCACGGGGATCTGCCGCGGGAGTAACATCATCGCCGCTCCGGCCAATCACAGCGCCGGAGCGGCAAAAACAGGAAGAAGCTCGAGGGGACATGGCGGCGGCGGTGGACGGGACCGAGGCGGACTTCAGGGGCTTTGATCTCAGGTAAGTGACGCATAATGAGCTAGTATGCTGTGCATACTAGCTCATTATGCCTTTCTCTTGCAGGTATATTTGTAAAAAAATATATTACTGAGGGTTTACTTCCTCTTTGAGCTTTATCATAAATTATGATTTGTCCAATGGCCTTCCTCTCTCTGACTCTTGTGTAAGTCACATAGAAGCGTCCAGTAGTTCATGTTTCATACCTCAGGGCTGTGTGCTACCAACCAAACCGGAATTTCTTCCTTAATACGCATGCTGCAACATTTTTCTGTTAACACTGCAGATGTGACAAGAATTTCCCGATGGCTGCAATTAATGAAGTCACCCCTGACCACCATTATTTTGTACATTCACCAGGATGGAAAATGATACACACTGATGAGCAATAAACACATTGGCCCAGATTCACAAAGCACTTACGCCGACGTTTAACAAGTGACGCCGACGTAAGTGCAAATGTGCGCCGTCGTATCTGTGAGCCAGACCCACAAACAGATATGCACCTAAAACCAGGCTACACCCCGCCGACGTAGCTTGCTTACGCCGGCGTAGGGTGGGCGTACATTTAGGCTGGGAGCATGGCGCCGCTCCCATTGATTAGCCATTCAAACATGCAAATGAGGGAAATACGGTGATTCACGAACCTGAGTGCGCCTGACGCAGGTGCGCGTAAGTTGTACGTCTGGCGTAGAACGACATTCTTAAAGTCTTAAAGGGCACGTTTTTTTTTATGACTACAGGAGGGTGGGGGGGGGGCACCCGGGCGCCCCCTATGGACGGGCCGCCACTGCCCCCAGCCCCCCGTTTACATACCTGAGCCCTCGAAAGTCCCGCGTCGTGAACACGCTGGCTTCTCGGCCCGGTCTTCTCAGATGTTCACGGCTCCTCATTGGAGATTGATAGCAGTGCAGCCATTGGCTCCCGCTGCTGTCAATCTAATGTATGACTCGGCGCGCCGGGGGCGGGGCCAAGTGATACACTTGACAGCTATGGCCGCCACTGTATCACACGGGAGCAACATAAAAACATATATGCCTAAAATATGCCTCACACTGATAGTGAATATACAGTGGGTGAAAATTCTTGAGATATAAAAATGTTATAACCACATAAAGAGAAAAAATAATCCAGGTGGAATAACGGGTAATCAGATGAAGTCCATAGAGAGGAGGGTAAGTCCCACTGTCTTCAACAGAAGTCCCACAAAGGTCATGTATAGAGGAAACAGCCACCACCAACTTTGAGAAACTGGCCCTTTGTTTAGAAGGTTTGGAGACCCCTGCTCTACAGGGTTCTTCCCCTATAGATGTATACATTGTAGTTGATGACCAGTATTGGACAATTCTTTACCCATTATGATTCAAGGACAATATCCAACCAGTAATTGTGAGGACACTACTGTATGTAAATGACCGTCAATCAGAGAGCATTCTCTCCCTATATACGGACAGTATGGGGATGATTTACTAAAGGCCCTCTTCCCCTATAGATACACAGGTGGTAGGTGAATAGTGCTCTGCCCCTATAGATACATAGATGTTAGGTGACAGGTGCTGAATAGCACCCTGCACCTATATAGATATGGAAATTAGTTAACACTGCTAGAGTTTTGCACGTAAAGATGTGTGAATTGTAGGTGAGTGGAGCTGGATACTACTCTGCCCCTATAAATACACAGATGATAGGTGAATAGTGCTTTGTCCCTATAGATACACAGATGGTAGGTGAATAGTGCTCTGTCCCTATAAATACACAGATGGTAGGTGAATAGTGCTCTGTCCCTATAAATACACAGATGGTAGGTGAATAGTGCTCTGTCCCTATAAATACACAGATGGTAGGTGAATAGTGCTTAGCCCTATAGAAACACAGATGGTAGGTGAATAGTGCTTAGCCCTATAGATACACAGATGGTAGGTGAATAGTGCTCTGCCCCTATAAATACACAGATGGTAGGTGAATGGTGCTTAGCCCTATAGATACACAGATGGTAGGTGAATAGTGCTTAGCCCTATAGATACACAGAATGTAGGTGAATAGCGCTCTGTCCCTATAGATACACAGATGGTAGGTGAATGGTGCTTAGCCCTATAGATACACAGATGGTAGGCGAATAGTGACCTGTCCCTATAGATACACAGATGGTAGGTGAATAGTGCTCTGTCCCTATAAATACACAGATGGTAGGTGAATAGTGCTCTGTCCCTATAAATACACAGATGGTAGGTGAATAGTGCTCTGTCCCTATAAATACACAGATGGTAGGTGAATAGTGCTTAGCCCTATAGAAACACAGATGGTAGGTGAATAGTGCTTAGCCCTATAGATACACAGATGGTAGGTGAATAGTGCTCTGCCCCTATAAATACACAGATGGTAGGTGAATAGTGCTCTGTCCCTATAAATACACAGATGGTAGGTGAATAGTGCTTAGCCCTATAGAAACACAGATGGTAGGTGAATAGTGCTTAGCCCTATAGATACACAGATGGTAGGTGAATAGTGCTCTGCCCCTATAAATACACAGATGGTAGGTGAATGGTGCTTAGCCCTATAGATACACAGATGGTAGGTGAATAGTGCTTAGCCCTATAGATACACAGAATGTAGGTGAATAGCGCTCTGTCCCTATAGATACACAGATGGTAGGTGAATGGTGCTTAGCCCTATAGATACACAGATGGTAGGTGAATAGTGCTTAGCCCTATAGATACACAGAATGTAGGTGAATAGCGCTCTGCCCCTATAGATACACAGATGATAGGTGAATAGTGCTTTGCCCCTATAGAAATACAGATGATAGGTGAATAGTGCTTTGCCCCTATAGATACACCGATGGTAGGTGAATAGTGATCTGTCCCCATAGATACACAGATGGTAGGTGAATAGTGCTCTGGCCCTATAGATACACAGGGTAGGTAAATAGTGCTTTGCCCCTATAAAAATACAGATGGTAGGTGAACAGTGCTCTGCCCCTATAGATACACATATGGTGGGTGAATAGTGCTTTTCCCCTATAGAAATACAGATGGCAGGTGAATAGTGATCTGTCCCTATAGATACACAGATGGTAGGTGGCTATTGCTCTGTCCCTATAGATACACAGATGGTAGGTGAATAGTGCTTTGTCCCTATAGATACACTGATGGTCGGTGAATAGTGGTTTGCCCCTATAGAAATACAGATGGTAGGTAAATAGTGCTCTGCCCCTATGTATACACAGATGGTAAGTGAATAGTGCTTTGTCCATATAGATACAAAGATGGTAGGTGGATGGTTTATGCCCCCTATAGAAATACAGATGGTAGGTAAATAGTGCTTTGTCCCCATAGATACAAAGATGGTAGGTGAATGGTGCTCTGTCCCTATAGATACACAGATGGTAGGTGAATAGTGCTCTGCCCCTATAGATACACAGATGGTATGTGAATAGCACGTTGCTCCTATAGAAATACAGATGGTAGGTGAATAGTGCTCTGCCCCTATAGATACACAGATGGTAGGTGAATAGTGTTCTGCCCCTATAGATACAGAGATGGTAGATGAATAGCGCCCTGGCCCTATAGATACACATATGGTAGGTAAATAGTGATTTGTCCCTATAGATACACAGAAGGTAGGTGAATAGTGTGTTTCCCCTATAGAAATACAGATGGTAGGTAAATAGTGCTCTGCCCCATAGATACACAGATGGTAGGTGAATAGCGTTCTTCCCCTATAGATACACAGGTGGTAGATGAATAGTGCTCTGTCCCTATAGATACACAGATGGTGAGTGAATAGTGCTTTGTCCCTATAGAAATACAGATGGCAGGCGAATAGTGCTCTGCCTCTATAGATACACAGATGGTAGGTGAATAGCGTTCTGCCCCTATAGATACACAGATGGTAGGTGAATAGCGTTCTGCCCCTATAGATACACAGATGGTAGGTGAATAGTGCTCTGCCCTATAGATACACAGCTGGTAGGTGAATATTGCTCTGCCCTATAGATACACAGCTGGTAGGTGAATATTGCTCTGCCCTATAGATACACAGATGGTAGGTGGATAGTGCTCTGTCCCTATAGATACACAGATGGTAGGTGGATAGTGCTCTGTCCCTATAGATACACAGATGGTAGGTGGATAGTGCTCTGTCCCTATAGATATACAGATGGTAGGTGTATTGTGATCTGTCCCTATAGATACACAGATGGTAGGTGAAAAGTGCTGAATAGCACCCTGCACCTATATAGATGATATGGACAAATATTCTAAATAGAGTTTTGCACCCATAGATATGTGAATGGTAGGTGAGTGGAGCTGGATCGTGCTCTGACCCTACAGATACACACACAGTTGGGTACTGGTACCAGATAACGCTCTGCACCTATAGATATGAGGATGGTAGGTGACCAGTACTGGAAAGTGCTCTGTCCAAAAAGATATATGAAAAGGTATTGAATGGTGATCTGTCCCTATAGATACAGTGATGGTAGGTACTACATAGCGCTCTCCCGCTATAGATATGTGGATGGTTGGTAAGCAGAACTGGATAGCACTGTGAGATATATGGAGGGTAGGTGACCGGTATTGGATAGCGCTCTGCCCCTATAGATATTAGGACGGTAGGTGACCGGTGTAATGATCTTCCTCTATAGATATATTGATGGTAGGTAACCGGTATTGGATAACTCTCTAGTCCTATAGATAGTAGGTGCCTGCATGCCCTATAATAATAGATATGAGGACAGTATGGGACCGGTGCTGGATATATGGGCGGTAGGTGACCGGTGCTGGATATATGGACGGTAGGTGACCGGTGCTGGATATATGGGCGGTAGGTGACCGGTGCTGGATATATGGGCGGTAGGTAGCCGGTGCTGGATATATGGGCGGTAGGTGGCCGGTGCTGGATATATGGGCGGTAGGTGACCGGTGCTGGATATATGGACGGTAGGTGACCAGTGCTGGCTATATGGACGGTAGGTGACCGGTGCTGGATATATGGGTGCGGTAGGTGACCGGTGCTGGATATATGGGCCATAGGTGACCGGTGCTGGATATATGGACGGTAGGTGACCGGTGCTGGATATATGGGCGGTAGGTGACCAGTGCTGGATATATGGACGGTAGGTAGCCGGTGCTGGATATATGGGCGGTAGGTGACCGGTGCTGGATATATGGGTCATAGGTGACCGGTGCTGGATATATGGGCGGTAGGTGGTCGGTGCTGGATATATGGGCGGTAGGTGACCGGTGCTGGATATATGGAGGGTAGGGGACTGGTGCTGGATATATGGGCGGTAGGTGACCGGTGCTGGATGTATGGAGGGTAGGTGACCGATGCTGGATGTATGGATGGTAGGTGACCGGTGCTGGATATATGGGCCATAGGTGACCGGTGCTGGATATATGGGCGGTAGGTGACCAGTGCTGGATATATGGGCGGTAGGTGACCAGTGCTGGATATATGGACGGTAGGTGACCGGTGCTGGATATATGGACGGTAGGTGACCAGTGCTGGATATATGGGCGGTAGATGACCAGTGCTGGATATATGGGCGGTAGGTGACCGGTGCTGGATATATGGGCGGTAGGTAGCCGGTGCTGGATATATGGGCGGTAGGTGGCCGGTGCTGGATATATGGGCGGTAGGTGACCGGTGCTGGATATATGGACGGTAGGTGACCAGTGCTGGCTATATGGACGGTAGGTGACCGGTGCTGGATATATGGGTGCGGTAGGTGACCGGTGCTGGATATTTGGACGGTAGGTGACCGGTGCTGGATATATGGGCGGTAGGTGGCCAGTGCTGGATATATGGGCGGTAGGTGACCAGTGCTGGATATATGGACGGTAGGTAGCCGGTGCTGGATATATGGGCGGTAGGTGACCGGTGCTGGATATATGGGTCATAGGTGACCGGTGCTGGATATATGGGCGGTAGGTGGTCGGTGCTGGATATATGGGCGGTAGGTGACCGGTGCTGGATATATGGAGGGTAGGGGACTGGTGCTGGATATATGGGCGGTAGGTGACCGGTGCTGGATGTATGGAGGGTAGGTGACCGATGCTGGATGTATGGATGGTAGGTGACCGGTGCTGGATATATGGGCCATAGGTGACCAGTGCTGGATATATGGGCGGTAGGTGACCAGTGCTGGATATATGGGCGGTAGGTGACCAGTGCTGGATATATGGACGGTAGGTGACCGGTGCTGGATATATGGACGGTAGGTGACCAGTGCTGGATATATGGGCGGTAGATGACCAGTGCTGGATATATGGGCGGTAGGTGACCGGTGCTGGATATATGGGCGGTAGGTGACCGGTGCTGGATATATGGGCGGTAGGTGACCGGTGCTGGATATATGGGCCATAGGTGACCGGTGCTGGATATATGGGCGGTAGGTGACCGGTGCTGGATATATGGGCCATAGGTGACCGGTGCTGGATATATGGGTGGTAGGTGACCGGTGCTGGATATATGGGCGGTAGGTGACCGGTGCTGGATATATGGGCGGTAGGTGACCGGTGCTGGATATATGGGCCATAGGTGACCGGTGCTGGATATATGGGCGGTAGGTGACCGGTGCTGGATATATGGGCCATAGGTGACCGGTGCTGGATATATGGGCGGTAGGTGACCGGTGCTGGATATATGGGCGGTAGGTGACCGGTGCTGGATATATAGACGGTAGGTGACCGGTGCTGGATGAATGGACGGTAGGTGACCGGTGCTGGATATATGGGCGGTAGGTGACCGGTGCTGGATATATGGGTGGTACGTGACCGGTGCTGGATATATGGGTGGTAGGTGACCGGTGCTGGATATATGGGTGGTAGGTGACCGGTGCTGGATATATGGGTGGTAGGTGACCGCTGCTGGATATATGGGTGGTAGGTGACCGGTGCTGGATATATGGGCGGTAGGTGACCGGTGCTGGAAATATGGGCGGTAGGTGACCGGTGCTGGATATATGGGCGGTAGGTGACCGGTGCTGGATATATGGGTGGTAGGTGACCGGTGCTGGATATATGGGCGGTACGTGACCGGTGCTGGATATATGGGTGGTAGGTGACCGCTGCTGGATATATGGGTGGTAGGTGACCGGTGCTGGATATATGGGCGGTAGGTGACCGATGCTGGAAATATGGGCGGTAGGTGACCGGTGCTGGATATATGGCGGTAGGTGACCGGTGCTGGATATATGGGCGGTAGGTGACCGGTGCTGGATTAATGGGCGGTAGGTGACCGGTGCTGGATATATGGGCGATAGGTGACCACTGCTGGATATATGGACGGTAGGTGACCGGTGCTGGATATATGGGCGGTAGGTGACAGGTGCTGGATATATGGGCGGTAGGTGACCGGTGCTGGATATATGGGCGGTAGGTGACCGGTGCTGGATATATGGACGGTAGGTGACAGGTGCTGGATATATGGGCGGTAGGTGACCGGTGCTGGATATATGGGCGGTAGGTGACCGGTGCTGGATATATGGACGGTAGGTGACCGGTGCTGGATATATGGGCGGTAGGTGACCGGTGCTGGATATATGGGTGGTAGGTGACCGGTGCTGGATATATGGGCGGTAGGTGACCGGTATCGGTGGCCCTCTGGCCCTATATTAATAGAGATGAGAACGGTAGATCATGACCAGTACCGGATAACCATCTGCCCCTATAGATTCCCGGCCGGTAAGTGACAGTCTGTCTAGTCACCCGTAGCGGGTCATCACTCCCGGCGGTTGAACGTGGGGTCAGGCTAACGGGCACACCCCCTCCCCGCCCAGTGCCCGGCTCTAATGGCACCGGAGACATACGGGCACAGCTCCGCCCCGCCGGGCCGAACAATACTGATGTCAGGAGGCGGTGCCCGATTCGGGTGATGTGTGTGCGGAGGATGCTGCGGCCCGACAGGTGAGATGGGGGGGATCGTTCTATAACGGGGACCTTACCGTGTACCGGGGATCTCTTCTATACCGGAGAGATTATCACACTCCTAGATCCGGGTGTGCTGTGTTTATCTACAGGGAGGAGTGCGACCCGAAATCCGGGAGAAGAGATACAATGAGACAGATGCGTGGAGTCAGGGTGTCATATGGGGGTTGTAGTGGTGTGGGGGGTTGTAGTGGTGTGGGGGGTTGTAGTATTGGTGGGGGGTTATATTGCTGTGGCAGGGTGTAGTATTGGTGTAGTAGGTCATAATATTGGTGGTCTGTGATATTGGTGTGGTGGGGTGTAGTAATAATGGGCTAGTATATTGTGTGGTAGAGTGTAGTAGCCTGTAAAGTGGGGTGAACTAGTAGTGCGGTGTAGTAGTGGTGCAGTGTGGGGTGCAGTAGTGGTGGGGTGCAGTAGTAGGTGTGCAGTAGTGGTGGGGTGTAGTAGTGCGGTGCAGTAGTAGTGCGGTGTAGTAGGGGTGCAGTAGTGGTGGGGTGCAGTAGTAGGTGTGCAGTAGTGGTGGGGTGTAGTAGTGCGGTGCAGTAGTAGTGCGGTGTAGTAGGGGTGCAGTAGTGGTGGGGTGTAGTAGTAGTGCGGAGTGGTAGCGGTGCAGTGTGGGGTGCAGTAGTGGTGGGGTGAAGTAGTAGTGCGGAGTAGTAGCGGTGCAGTAGTGGTGGGGTGTAGTAGTAGTGTGGTGTAGTAGTGGTGCAGTGTGGGGTGCAGTAGTGGTGGGGTGTAGTAGTAGTGTGGTGTAGTAGTGGTGCAGTGTGGGGTGCAGTAGTAGGGGTGCAGTAGTGGTGGGGTGTAGTAGTGCGGTGCAGTAGTAGTGCGGTGTAATAGCGGTGCAGTGTGCAGTAGTGTTGGGGTGTAGTAGTAGTGCGGTGTAGTAGTGGTGCAGTGTGGGGTGCAGTAGTGGTGGGGTGTAGTAGTAGTGCGGAGTAGTAGCGGTGCAGTAGTGGTGGGGTGTAGTAGTAGTGTGGTGTAGTAGCGGTGGAGTGTGGGGTGCAGTAGTGGTGGGGTGTAGTAGTAGTGTGGTGTAGTAGCGGTGGAGTGTGGGGTGCAGTAGTGGTGGGGTGTAGTAGTAGTGCACCATAGTACTGGTGGGGTATAGTGTTGGTGGTCTGTAATACAAGCATGCAGTGTGGGGTGCGGTATCCGTGTAATCTGTGGTGTAGTATTGATTTGGTGGGGTGTAGTATTGGTGGTCTTTAGTATTGGTGTGATTTTCTGTAGTATTGGTGTGCAGTATTAGTGGGCTATAGTATTGTTGCAGTGCTGTGTAGTAGTCATGCAGTGTGGGGGGTGTTAGTGGTGGTGTGTAGTATTGGTGGTCCATAGTATTGGTGCGGTTTTTAATAGTATTAGTGTGTCGGGGTGCAGTATCAGTGCACCATAGTATTGGTGTGGTGGGGTATAGCTTTGGTGGTCTATAATAGAGCCATGCAGTGTGGGGTGTAGTAGCTGTGTAATTTGTGGAGCAGTATTGATTTGGTGGGGTATAGTATTGGTGGTCCCTAATATTGGTGTGGTGGTTCTTAATACGGGTGTGATTTTCTGTAGTAGGGGTGTAGTATTGGGGGTGGTGAAGTGTAGTAGCCATGCAGTATGGGGTGTTGGAGATGTGAAATTTGTGGTGTACTAATAATTAGTTGCTCTGTAGTATCGGTGTGTTGGGCTGCAGTATTAGTGGGCTATAGTATTGTTGCAGTGTAGTGTGTTGTATTGGTATGGTGGGCTGTAGTATTGGTGCGGTGGGATCTTTTTGGTGCGTTGGGCTGTAGTATTGGTGCGGTGGTATTGTATTGTTATGGTGGGCTGTAGTATTGGTGCGGTGGTATTGTATTGTTATGGTGGGCTGTAGTATTGGTGTGGTGGGATCTTTTTGGTGCGTTGGGCTGTAGTATTGGTGCGGTGGTATTGTATTGGTATGGTGGGCTGTAGTATTGGTGCGGTGGTATTGTATTGGTATGGTGGGATGTAGTATTGGTGTGGTGGGGTGTAGCAGCCATGTAGTGGGTAGGTAGTGTGGGGTTGAACGGTGTAATGTAGGATGAAGTATATGGTGTGGTGTAGTACCAGTGTAGTGTGGGATGTACAGTGGGTTGGATTAGGGGTATACGGAGTGGTGTAGTAGTACTGTATGTCATATGCATTGGGGCTTACAGAAGAGTATACTGTGTGGTGTAGAAGGGGTGCGGTGTGTATTGTAGTAGGTGTGTACTGTGTGTTTATATAGAGATGTAGTATGATGTAGAGTTGTTTTCCTTTTCTCTTACAGAGCATTGTGGGTACTTCTGAGTTCAGAGGTCATGAGGAGACCACCTAGCTGATCAGCGGAACACGACCAGGTAATGATATCCTTCATCCAGATCATATCCTTCCCTCTGTGACCTCCCCGCGCTTCATCCTTCACCCCTCATCCAGATCATATCCTTCCCTCTGTGACCTCCCCGCGCTTCATCCTTCACCCCTCATCCAGATCATATCCTTCCCTCTGTGACCTCCCCGCGCTTCATCCTTCCCCCCTCTTCCAGATCATATCCTACCCTCTGTGACCTCCCCGCGCTTCATCCTTCACCCCTCATCCAGATCATATCCTTCCCTCTGTGACCTCCCCGCGCTTCATCCTTCCCCCCTCTTCCAGATCATATCCTACCCTCTGTGACCTCCCCGCGCTTCATCCTTCACCCCTCATCCAGATCATATCCTTCCCTCTGTGACCTCCCCGCGCTTCATCCTTCACCCCTCATCCAGATCATATCCTTCCCTCTGTGACCTCCCCGCGCTTCATCCTTCACCCTTCATCCAGATCTGATCCTTCCCTCTGTGACCTCCCCGCGCTTCATCCTTCACCCCTCATCCAGACCATATCCTTCCCTCTGTGACCTCCCCACGCTTCATCCTTCACCCCTCATCCAGATCATATCCTTCCCTCTGTGACCTCCCCGCGCTTCATCCCTCACCCCTCATCCAGATCATATCCTTCCCTCTGTGACCTCCCCGCGCTTCATCCTTCACCCCTCATCCAGATCATATCCTTCCCTCTGTGACCTCCCCGCGCTTCATCCTTCACCCCTCATCCAGATCATATCCTTCCATCTGTGACCTCCCCATGCTTCATCCTTCACCCCTCATCCAGATCATATCCTTCCCTCTGTGACCTCCCCGCGCTTCATCCCTCACCCCTCATCCAGATCATATCCTTCCCTCTGTGACCTCCCCGCGCTTCATCCTTCACCCCTCATCCAGACCATATCCTTCCATCTGTGACCTCCCCGCGCTTCATCCTTCACCCCTCATCCAGATCATATCCTTCCATCTGTGACCTCCCCACACTTCATCCCTCACCCCTCATCCAGATCATATCCTTCCCTCTGTGACCTCCCCACGCTTCATCCTTCACCCCTCATCCAGATCATATCCTTCCCTCTGTGACCTCCCCGCGCTTCATCCTTCACCCCTCATCCAGATCATATCCTTCCCTCTGTGACCTTCCTGCGCTTCATTTCCACCCCTCATCCAGATCATATCCTTCCCTCTGTGACCTCCCCGCGCTTCATCCTTCACCCCTCATCCAGATTATATCCTTCCCTCTGTGACCTCCCGTGCTTCATCCTTCACCCCTCATCCAGATCATATCCTTCCCTCTGTGACCTCCCCGCGCTTCATCCCTCACCCCTAATCCAGATCATATCCTTCCCTCTGTGACCTCCCCGCGCTTCATCCCTCACCCCTCATCCAGATCATATCCTTCCCTCTGTGACCTCCCCGCGCTTCATCCTTCACCCCTCATCCAGATCATATCCTTCCCTCTGTGACCTCCCCATGCTTCATCCTTCACCCCTCATCCAGATCATATCCTTCCCTCTGTGACCTCCCCGCGCTTCATCCTTCACCCCTCATCCAGACCATATCCTTCCATCTGTGACCTCCCCGCGCTTCATCCTTCACCCCTCATCCAGATCATATCCTTCCCTCTGTGACCTCCCCGCGCTTCATCCTTCACCCCTCATCCAGATCATATCCTTCCCTCTGTGACCTCCCCGCACTTCATCCTTCACCCCTCATCCAGATCATATCCTTCCCTCTGTGACCTCCCCGCACTTCATCCTTCACCCCTCATCCAGATCATATCCTTCCCTCTGTGACCTCCCCGCACTTCATCCTTCACCCCTCATCCAGATCATATCCTTCCATCTGTGACCTCCCCGCGCTTCATCCTTCCCCCTCATCCAGATCATATCCTTCCATCTGTGACCTCCCCGCGCTTCATCCTTCACCCCTCATCCAGGTCATATCCTTCCCTCTGTGACTTCCCCGCTCTTCATCCTTCACCCCTTATCCAGATCATATCCTTCCCTCTGTGACGTCCCCGCGCTTCATCCTTCACCCCTCATCCAGATCATATCCTTCCCTCTGTGACCTCCCCGCGCTTCATCCTTCACCCCTCATCCAGATCATATCCTTCCCTCTGTGACCTCCCCGCGCTTCATCCTTCACCCCTCATCCAGATCATATCCTTCCCTCTGTGACCTCCCCGCGCTTCATCCTTCACCCCTCATCCAGATCATATCCTTCCATCTGTGACCTCCCCATGCTTCATCCTTCACCCCTCATCCAGATCATATCCTTCCCTCTGTGACCTCCCCGCGCTTCATCCTTCACCCCTCATCCAGATCATATCCTTCCATCTGTGACCTCCCCGCGCTTCATCCTTCACCCCTCATCCAGATCATATAATTCCCTCTGTGACCTCCCCGCGCTTCATCCTTCACCCCTCATCCAGATCATATCCTTCCCTCTGTGACCTCCCCGCGCTTCATCTCTCACCCCTCATCCAGATCATATCCTTCCCTCTGTGACCTCCCCGCGCTTCATCCTTCACCCCTCATCCAGATCATATCCTTCCCTCTGTGACCTCCCCGCGCTTCATCCTTCACCCCTCATCCAGATCATATCCTTCCCTCTGTGACCTCCCCGCGCTTCATCCTTCACCCCTCATCCAGATCATATCCTTCCATCTGTGACCTCCCCGCGCTTCATCCTTCACCCCTCATCCAGATCATATCCTTCCCTCTGTGACCTCCCCACGCTTCATCCTTCACCCCTCATCCAGATCATATCCTTCCCTCTGTGACCTCCCCGCGCTTCATCCTTCACCCCTCATCCAGATCATATCCTTCCCTCTGTGACCTTCCTGCGCTTCATTTCCACCCCTCATCCAGATCATATCCTTCCCTCTGTGACCTCCCCGCGCTTCATCCTTCACCCCTCATCCAGATTATATCCTTCCCTCTGTGACCTCCCGTGCTTCATCCTTCACCCCTCATCCAGATCATATCCTTCCCTCTGTGACCTCCCCGCGCTTCATCCCTCACCCCTAATCCAGATCATATCCTTCCCTCTGTGACCTCCCCGCGCTTCATCCCTCACCCCTCATCCAGATCATATCCTTCCCTCTGTGACCTCCCCGCGCTTCATCCTTCACCCCTCATCCAGATCATATCCTTCCCTCTGTGACCTCCCCATGCTTCATCCTTCACCCCTCATCCAGATCATATCCTTCCCTCTGTGACCTCCCCGCGCTTCATCCTTCACCCCTCATCCAGACCATATCCTTCCATCTGTGACCTCCCCGCGCTTCATCCTTCACCCCTCATCCAGATCATATCCTTCCCTCTGTGACCTCCCCGCGCTTCATCCTTCACCCCTCATCCAGATCATATCCTTCCCTCTGTGACCTCCCCGCACTTCATCCTTCACCCCTCATCCAGATCATATCCTTCCCTCTGTGACCTCCCCGCACTTCATCCTTCACCCCTCATCCAGATCATATCCTTCCCTCTGTGACCTCCCCGCACTTCATCCTTCACCCCTCATCCAGATCATATCCTTCCATCTGTGACCTCCCCGCGCTTCATCCTTCCCCCTCATCCAGATCATATCCTTCCATCTGTGACCTCCCCGCGCTTCATCCTTCACCCCTCATCCAGGTCATATCCTTCCCTCTGTGACTTCCCCGCTCTTCATCCTTCACCCCTTATCCAGATCATATCCTTCCCTCTGTGACGTCCCCGCGCTTCATCCTTCACCCCTCATCCAGGTCATATCCTTCCCTCTGTGACCTCCCCGCACTTCATCCCTCACCCCTCATCCAGATCATATCCTTCCATCTGTGACCTCCCCGCGCTTCATCCTTCACCCCTCATCCAGATCATATCCTTCCATCTGTGACCTCCCCACGCTTCATCCTTCACCCCTCATCCAGATCATATCCTTCCATCTGTGACCTCCCTGCGCTTCATCCTTCACCCCTCATCTAGATCATATCCTTCCCTCTGTGACCTCCCCACGCTTCATACTTCACCCCTCATCCAGATCATATCCTTCCCTCTGTGACCTCCCCACGCTTCATCCTTCACCCCTCATCCAGATCATATCCTTCCCTCTGTGACCTCCCCACGCTTCATCCTTCACCCCTCATCCAGATCATATCCTTCCCTCTGTGACCTCCCCGCGCTTCATCCTTCACCCTTCATCCAGATCATACCCTTCCCTCTGTGACCTCCCCGCGCTTCATCCTTCACCCCTCATCCAGATCATATCCTTCCATCTGTGACCTCCCCACGCTTCATCCTTCACCCCTCATCCAGGTCATATCCTTCCATCTGTGACCTCCCCGCGCTTCATCTCTCACCCCTCATCCAGATCATATCCTTCCATCTGTGACCTCCCCGCGCTTCATCCTTCACCCCTCATCCAGATCATATCCTTCCATCTGTGACCTCCCCGCGCTTCATCCTTCACCCCTCATCCAGATCATATCCTTCCATCTGTGACCTCCCCACGCTTCATCCTTCACCCCTCATCCAGATCATATCCTTCCCTCTGTGACCTCCCCGCGCTTCATCCTTCACCCCTCATCCAGATCATATCCTTCCATCTGTGACCTCCCCATGCTTCATCCTTCACCCCTCATCCAGATCATATCCTTCCCTCTGTGTCCTCCCCATGCTTCATCCTTCACCCCTCATCCAGATCATATCCTTCCATCTGTGACCTCCCCGCGCTTCATCCTTCACCCCTCATCCAGATCATATCCTTCCCTCTGTGACCTCCCCACGCTTCATCATTCACCCCTCATCCAGATCATATCCTTCCCTCTGTGACCTCCCCGCGCTTCATCCTTCACCCCTCATCCAGATCATATCCTTCCATCTGTGACCTCCCCACGCTTCATCCTTCACCCCTCATCCAGATCATATCCTTCCCTCTGTGACCTCCCCGCGCTTCATCCTTCACCCCTCATCCAGATCATATCCTTCCATCTGTTACATAGAATCAGTTACGCATAGATTTCTGTTAGATCCGACCGGCGTAAGTCTCTTACGCCGTCGGATCTTAACTGCATATTTACGCTGGCCGCTAGGGGCGTGTACGCTGATTTACGCCTGGAATATGTAAATCAGCTAGATACGTGAATTTTGCGAACGTACGCCCGGCCGACGCAGTACATTTACGCCGTTTACGTTAGGCTTTTCCCGGCGTAAAGTTACCCCTGCTATATGAGGCGTATATGCGGCGCACCAATGTTAAGTATGGCCGTCGTTCCTGCGACGAAATTTGAAAAATTTACGTTGTTTGCGTAGGTCGTCCGTGAATGGGGCTGGACGTCATTTACGTTCACGTCGAAACCAATGACGTCCTTGCGGCGTACTGTGGAGCAATGCACACCGGGAAATTCCACGGACGGCGACAGGGTTGATTTACATAACACACGCCCACCTCTTCACAATTTGAATTAGGCGGGCTTACGCCGGCCTATTTACGCTACGCCGCCGCAACTTTCTTTTAAGAATACGGCACTTGCCTGTAAAAGTTGCGGATGCGTAATGTAAATAGGATACGTTACGCCCGCACAAAGAAACGCCATTCTACGTGAATCTACCCCACTGAGAATATCCTATCCACTCCTTTGTGAAGAATGGAGGAGAGACGTAGGACAGAAAGATGCTCCGGTCCAACATGAATTATTCCAGAATGCCCAAACACATAACAACCAATCATCTTGTCAGAATGTTTATACTGAAATACTAAAATAGTATTGTATTTATGAAAATATGCAAATCTTAGTTTTGGGAGATTTACAATTTTCCAGCAATACAAACAAGAAATTCAAGTTTGTTTATCTGTGCTATTTTGAAGACAAGTGACATAAATGATATTGCTTAAAAGTATATATTTATCTACTAAAAATACAGTGCAAATTAAATATCAGGTATATAAAACAAATGGATATACTTCTACCAGGCCCGGACTGGGACAATAAATAGGCTCGGGCATTTTAGACTGAGCAGCCCGGGGGGGGGGGGGGGGGCGCAGCAGCGGTTAGTGATGGGATGTGGGGTTCCAGCACCTTGTACCTCTGGACCCCTTTACATTACACAGCACCTTGCACCTCTAGACCCCTTTACATTACACAGCACCCTGGACCCCTTTACAATACATAGCACCCTGCACCTCTGGGCCCCTTTACATTACACAGCACCGCACCTCTGGACCCCTTTTTTATTACACAGCACCGCACTTCTGGACCCTTTTACATTACACAGCACCCTGCACCTCTGGACCCCTTTACATTACACAGCACCCTGCACCTCTGGACCCCTTTACATTACACAGCACCCTGCACCTCTGGACCCCTTTACATTACACAGCACCCTGCACCTCTGGAGCCCCTTTACATTACATAGCACCGCACCTCTGCACCCCTTTACATTACACAGCCCCCCCACAGTTTGTTACACAGACACCCCCCTAACAGTTCTGGACCCCCTACATGTTACACTGGGGGGAGACGTGACATGCGGCCCATGGGCCATCGCAGGCCACCGCAGCCCACCGGGCATGTGCCCGGTATGCCCTGTGGCCAGTCCGGACCTGACTTCTACATATCAAAGTGGCAATATGGATACCTTCCCTGAGTAGTAGTGTATAAGAAATGACTGCTGATGTTGTTCTCATGACCTTTCTGACCTTGGCTTAGTGAAACACCATTAATTGTCAAAAACTGTCAACCATCCCAGCCACACTGGCGATCTCTTAAATGTATGGGTGTGATAACGAGGTACCCACACCATTAGCTGAGACCTCTGAATTCCTTGACACTAAGATCACTAGAATGTTACTTTGAGTCTAATGCCGCGTACACATGGTCAGCCCATCCGATGAGAACGGACCGATGGACCGTTTTCATTGGTTAACCGATGAAGCTGACTGATGGTCCGTCGCGCCTACACACCATCCGTTAAAAAACGATCGTGTCAGAACACAGTGATGTAAAACACACAACGTGCTGAAAAAAACGAAGTTCAATGCTTCCAAGCTTTCGTCAACTTGATTCTGAGCATGCGTGGATTTTTAACCGATGGTTGTGCCTACTAACGATCGGTTTTGTTATATCGGTTAGGAATCCATCGGTTAAATTTAAAACAAGTTGGCTTTTTTTTAACCGATGGTTAAATAACCGATGGCGCCCACACACGATCGGTTTTGACCGATGAAAACGGTCCATCAGACCATTCTCATCGGTTTAACCGATCATGTGTACGCGGCATAACAGTTTCATGTCAATACAGCTAGGATCTCACATTTGTGACTTTTACCATAATATATATGTACTTAACCAGTTATTATCTGAATAATTAACACAGACACAATATAACCAGATTATGGAAGAAAAACATTATTTAAAAATACATAATACAATAGGATTAAGTCCTATGGCTTTGTGGCTTATTCTAAAAAATACTATTTAGGTTACACAGACTGTGTAAGTCTGTACCAACGACAAAAGATATATACCTTGGGAGATGGTACAACCAGACCCCTAGGGGCAGATTCTCGTAGATTGGTGTAAAAATGGGCGTGCGTAACGTATCTGATTTACGTTACGCCGCTGAAAGTTTTTCAGGCAAGTGCTTTATTCACAAAGCACTTGCGTGTAAAGTTGCGGCGGCGTAACGTAAATCACCCGGCGGAATTCAAATTCGGCAGGTAGGGGGCGTGTAGCATTTAAATGAAGCGCGTTCCCGTGCCGAACAAACCGCATGCGCCGTCCATAAAATATCCCAGGGTGCATTGCTCCTAATGACGTCGCAAGGACGTCATTGGTTTCGATGTGAACGTAAATGGCGTCCAGCCCCATTCACGGACGACTTACGCAAACGACGTAACTTTTCAAATTTCGACGCGGAACGACGGCCATACTTAACATTGGCTGCGCCTCATAGACCCAGGGGCAACTTTACGCCGGGAAAAGCCTAACGTAAACGTTGTAACTTTACTGCGTCGGCCGTGTGTACGTTCGGGAATTTGCGTATCTAGATAATTTGCATACTCAACGGGGAAATCAACAGAAGCGCCACCTAGCGGGCAAAAAAAAAATTGCAGTTAAGATCCGACGGCGTAAGAGACTTACGCCTGTTGGATCTAATGGATATCTATGCGTAACTGATTCTAAGAATCAGTTGCAGAGATACGACGGCCCAGATTAGGACTTACGACGGCGTACATGGCGCTGCGCCGTCGTAAGCCCTTTGAGAATCTGGGCCCTAGTGTTCAAACCTTTGAATTTATGAATTTATGGTCTGGGATAAAGATACAGATAACAATGTCTATTCATGAGCTTATGAACTTAATTTAAACTTTAGAGACAAAATGGCCTCTCTCATGTCACATATATATGAATATGAATATGTTACTGGTCTTGGCACTCTCTATAACCTCATACGGTGTGTTTTACAGTGGCAATATGGATACCTTCCCTGAGACTTTCACCTACATAGAGCCCCTGGTGACGGAGGAGCCTCCAGGAAATGGGACAGACCTGTGTTACAGTGCCCGTTCGCACAGCACGGTGCTTCAGGGCCTGCCATTCGGAGGAGTCCCCACCGTTCTCGCAATCAACTTTCTTGCCTGGCTGGTATGGAGGTTTAGTGTGAGGAATCAGCCGGGGGACGGGGTATGGGTAGAAGGTTCTTTGGGGGGACATTAAAAGGGCTGCTGCTATTATATCATATATCTGGTGTATCTGTATTTTAAGATATTTGGATATTATATGAGTATGTTCGTAATAACTGTATTTCGGTATTTGGTGTATTTGCTGATATACACCATATAGCCAAACGTTTGTGTAGCCCTAACCATCACACTTATATGAGATTGTTGAATATCCCATTCTAAGTCCATGCACATTAGTGTGGCATTGTTCCCACTATAACAGCCTTTTCACAGGAGTTTGTGGCCATTTGTGAGGCCAGGTACTGACGTTAGATGAGAAGACCTGCCTCACAATCAGCATTACAATTTATCCCAAAGGTGTTCAGTAGGGTTGAGGTCAGAGCTTAGTGAGGGCCATTCGAGTTCCTCCACCCCAAACTGGTCAAAGCATGTCTTTATGGAGCTGGCTTTGTACACAAGGGCCCAATCATGCTGCAAACAAAAAGGGCCTTCTCCAAACTTACCACAAGGTTGGAAGTGCATAGCTGTCTAAAATATCTTTGTATGGAGGGGTGTCCTCGTATGCTTTGCCACAGTATAGTGTAGATGGATTTGACAGTGTTAGAGGCTTTCCTGGTATTAGAAAGTATCCTGGTATAGAAGGGTACACTGGTATTAGAGGGTATGTTGGTATTGGAGAGTACACTGTAATTACAGGGTGTGCTGGTATTGGAGGGCACGCTGGTATTAGAGGATATGCTGATATTGGAGGGTACGCTGGTATTGGAGGGTATGCTGGTATTGGAGGGTACGCTGGTATTAGAGAGTATGCTGGTATTAGAGGGTATGCTGATATTCGAGGGTATGCTGGTATTGGAGGGTATGCTGGTACTAGAGATTATGCTGATATTATAGGTTATGCTGGTATTGGAGGGTATGCTGGTATTGGAGGGTATGCTTGTACTAGAGGTTATGCTGATATTAGAGAGTATGCTGGTATTGGAGGGTATGCTGATATTGGAGGGTATACTGGTATTGTAGGGTACGCTGGTATTAGAGAGTATGTTGGTATTGGAGGGTACGCTGGTATTGGAGAGTATGTTGGTATTGGAGGGTATGCTGGTATTAGAGAGTATGTTGGTATTGGAGGGTATGCTGGTATTAGAGAGTATGTTGTATTGGAGGGTATGCTGGTATTAGAGAGTATGTTGGTATTGGAGGGTACGCTGGTATTAGAGGGTATGCTGATATTAGAGTGTATGCTGACATTGGCGGTTATGCTGGTATTAGAGGGTACGCTTGTATTGGATGGTAGGCTGGTAAGGGAGGGTATGCTGGTATTAGAGGGTACGCTGGTATTGGAGGGTACGCTTGTATTGAAGGGTATGCTGGTAAGAGAGGGTATGCTGGTAAGGGAGGGTATGCTGGTGTTAGTTTGGTTTACTGGGCTAATGTTATTCTGAACTCCCTTACAGTTGTTGCTCCTGGTGTTCTCATGCTTGCGGAAGGCAGCTTGGGATTATGGACGTCTCGCTCTCCTTATAGACAATGACAGGTAAGATTCTTTCTCACTCTTCCTTGGTCTCTTCCTTTCTCTCTTTTCCCTCTTTCTGCTCTTCCTCTACCCTTCCCCCCCTCCTCTTTTGTACCCATATCCCCCCTCTCTATCTCTATCTCTCTCCCCTTTGGTCCATTCATTGTAAATATAATTCTTGCTGTTCTTACACTGACTTGTGAACTCTCTCCCTAGCCCTGCCATACGACGTAGATGGACCTCATATGAGTAATGAGTAACTCTGATTGTGGTGGAGGGCTCTGGGGTTGCTCTGGTGTATGACATATGTAGGACACTCTGTCGGGCTCCTGTGCTTTACCCTATAGTGTACATATTCAGTGATAATCTCTTTATTTATTACTGGGCTGCTATTTGTTAAGAGCATGGACAATTTCTATGTTGGATTCCTTGCTGTGCCTTGGAAGGTCCATGTGATGGGGCTGAGGTGGAGGCTGCTAGGATGGGGCTGAGGTGGAGGCTGCTGGGATGGGGCTGAGGTGGAGGTTGCTAGGATGGGGCTGAGGTGGAGGCTGCTGGGATGGGGCTGAGGTGGAGGTTGCTGGGATGGGGCTGAGGTGGAGGCTGCTGGGATGGGGCTCAAGTGGGAACTGTTGGAATGGGGCCTAGGTGGAGGCTCCTGGGATGGGGCCTAGGTGGAGGCTCCTGGGATGGGGCCTAGGTGAAGGCTCTTGGGATGGGGCCTAGGTGGAGGCTCATGGGGTGGGGCTTTGTTGGAGACTGCTTAGATGGAGCCTAGGTGGAAGCTTTTGGGATGGGACTTAGTTGGAAGCTGCTGGGATAGAGCCTAGGTGGAGGCACACAGGATGGAACTGGAGTGGTGGCAGATGGGATGGGGCTTTGGTGGTGGCTCCTGAGATAGGGCTGAGGTGGTGGCTAGCATGGTGAAGGGACTACTGACCATTTGCAGATTTCAAACTAAATGTATGTTTTTGGTCCAGCCTCACCTCTCTTTTCTACGGGGAGCCGAGTGACAAGGAGAAATCGCCATGTGAGACCAGCCCGCCAGACCTCAGTAATAAAGACCTGGTAAGTGACGTGTCTTGCACCCTTATCCTTGCCCACTCCTGCCCCCTCCCTTCTTCCACTCTTCCCTTCACCTTTCCCCCCTTGTGCCTTCACCCCCTTGCCCACTCGTGCCTGCACCCCTTATTGGGATCATTAAATTGTTAATGTGTTTTTGGCTTTTGAAAACGTAACCACTTAAGACACTACATACGGCTCTCCCCGTTCTTCGGCTCCGGGGACTGATCACGGGACTCCAGCGGCGATCGGGTCCGCGAGTCCCGCGGTCACGGAGCTTCGCCCGCGACCCACGGCTGGGCATTTAACAATCACGTACAGGTACGTGATTGTGCCCAGCCGTGCCATTCTGCCGACGTATATTGGCGTTAGGCGGTCCTTAAGTGGTTAACCTCCATAGTAATAGCAATTATAATGTTAAAAAATACTCATGCACCAAAAGATAACAAATTGTCGGTGTCAGACTATCTAAAAAAAAATAAGACAATCCATCCTATAGTGTAAATAAGTATAAAATGTGGTGTATGCTACTGTGTTGTGCTTGGTGGGTGCATGTCTATACAGTATAAATACAATACAATATAATATAATAGAATATAATATTGCATGGTTTCTCTCTTGCAGGGCTTCTGCTCCTGGCTCAGCTCCATTTATCAGATGAAGTGAGGACCTGTCTTGGTTAAGGTTTCTAGAGAATGAGGGAAATAGGGTGGTAGAGGGGTGTGAGGTGTCACAGTGAATATGGTACAGGAAAAAGGTTGATGGGGGAGGAGGGTTAAGTGGTTGGTGAGGCATGAATGTATTGTGGAGGGGTGACAGTTGAAGGGGAGGGTGTAGGTAGAGGGGAGGTAAGCAGTTGGCGAGGTATGGTGGAAGGAGGTAGGCAGTTGATAAGTTTAATGGAGGGAGGGAAGGATGGCTGGTGAGGTATGGTGAAGCGGGAATGGGCAGATAGTAAGATATGATGAAGAGGGGATGAGCAGTTGGACGCTTTGGTCGAGTGGGGCGAAGGGAAATAGGTGGTGGAGGAGGGGTGGGGGCAGTTGGGGGGTGTTTAGTGGAGGGGGTATGTGCAGTTGGGGTGATTTGATGGATAGAGGTGGACCGGTGGGGTAGTTCAATGGTGGGGGAATGGGTACTTGGGGAGGTTTGGTGGAGGATGGGCAGATAAGCAGGGAGAAGGTTCAAGGTGGATTTTGATGGTAAGTGATATTTCCCTCAGTTGTGGTGTTTTGTCCCCCTACAGGGATGAGGAAATTCAGAGTAAGTGTGGAGTAGATGCCATCATTTACCTGTCCTATCAGCGCCATCTTCTAGTGCTGACCTTACTCATCTGTGTCTTCTCTGTCTCCATCATTCTGCCGGTGAACTTCTCTGGGGATTTGCTGGGTGAGTGAATCACATTTCCTGAGCATTACCCCCCTATTGTATGTCCCTACCTAACAGTCTCCCCTCTGTATCTGCAGGTGACAGTCCGGCTCAGTTTGGGCGTACCACCATTGTCAACGTTCCCACACAGTGAGTTCTCCATGTATTGGGGTGTAGTGGGGAATTAGTGTACATACCGTTCATTGGTCTGCAGTGAATAATCAATGTACGTACATTGGGGTTTAGTGGGTAAGCATTGTACATGCATTGGGGTGCAATGGGTAGTCAGTGTAAGTACATTTGGGTGCAGTGAATAGTCAGTGTTCATACATTGGGGTTTAGTGAGTAGTCAGTGTAAATACAATGAGGTGTAGAGAGTAGTCATTGTAATTACAGTGGGGTTTGGTGAGTAGTCAGTGTAAATAAATTGGAGTGTAGTGAGTAGTCAATATTTATACATTGGGGTGCAGTGAGTAGTCAAGTGGACATACAGTGGAGTGCAGTGAGTAGTCCATGTTCATACACTGGGGTTTAGTGAGTAGTCAGTGTAATTACAGTGGGGTTTAGTGAGTAGTCAGTATTTCTACATTGGGGTGCAGTGAGTAGTCAGTATTTCTACATTGGGGTGCAGTGAGTAATCAGTGTTCATACACTGGGGTACAGTGAGTAGTCAGTGTTCATAAATTGGGGTTTAGTGAGTAGTCAGTGTTCATAAATTGAGGTGCAGTAAGTAGTCAGTGTTCATACATTGGGGTGCAGTGAGTAGTCAGGAAACATCTATTGGGGTGCAGTGAGTAGTCAGGGGACATACATTGGGGTGCAGTGAGTAGTCAGCAGATATACATTGGGGTGCAGTGAGTAGTCAGGGTACATACATTGGGGTGCAGTGAGTAGTCAGGGTACATACATTGGGGTGCAGTGAGTAGTCAGGGGACATCCATTGGGGTGCAGTGAGTAGTCAGCAGACATCCATTGGGGTGCAGTGAGTAGTCAGTGGACATACATTGGGGTGCAGTGAGTAGTCAGTGGACATACATTGGGGTGCAGTGAGTAGTCAGTGGACATCCATTGGGGTGCAGTGAGTAGTCAGTGGACATACATTGGGGTGTAGCGAGTAGTCAGTGGATATACATTGGGGAGTGGTAATGCTCTGTGACTGGCAGTGTTTGTCGCCCTCTTAGGGATCGGTTTCTCTGGCTGCACAGTGTCTTGGCTCTGTTCTATTTCCTGATGACCGTCCTCTTTATGCGCCATCACTCCGCCTCATTACACTACCGGGAGGATGAGAAGGTAAGGAGGGTTCATTGGGGTTCGGGCCCCTGCCACAAACCAAGGACTACTCACCCGCCTCTGATTGGTCGCATTTCTTTGTTTTCCTAGGTGGTGAGAACACTAATGGTGACCCGAATCCCACGAGAAATCGCAGACTCCTCCCTTATCACCAAACATTTCCAGTAAGTAGTTTCTCCCCAATATAAAAGACCCCCGTTAGCCCCTCTCTGCCCCCCCATTGTGACCCTGCGGTGTGTTCTTGTCGCAGTGAGGCGTACCCCAGCTGTACCGTCACCGATGTCCAGTTCTGTTATGACGTCCGGCGGCTGATGAAGCTGGACATAGAAAGGTGAGAAAACGCTCCCATCATCCCTTTCACCCATTGCGCTCCTTCTATACCAATCACCCGTCTTCTCTGCTCCTCCCCAGGCGGCGCGCCATGAAAGGTCGCATGTACTTCGCTGGACAGTCTCAGAAAGAAGGGAGGATCTTTATAAAAACTCACCCGTGTGCCCGGCTCTGCCCCTGCGACTGCTGCGGCTTCCAGACCGTGAGTGCGCCAGTGTGTGGCAGGACTAATAATAATAAAGCAGAGGGTGAAGGAACCCGATCTATGGAAATACAGGGCCGCCATTGCTGTTTTCTGCCTTAGGGACCAGTTCACACCATAGAAACGCAGTCCGGATGCGTTCTGGATGTTTTATTGCATGCGCAATTTTGATGTAGTCCAGTGCATTTTTCCTTCTCTTTTTTTCTTAACATTAAATAAGGACGTGTGTTCCAATGTCTTTTAGGTGCATTTAGTTTCATTCTGGTGCGTTTTTGATGCATATTACCGCGTTCCAGTACAGTCCAGTGCAGCAAAAAAAAGGAGCATGTTTTACTTTCTCCTGGAACTGGAACACACTGGAGTGAACTATGCCATTAAAAACCATATAACCTACTATCCATGCGCTTTTGATTCAGAAAAAAAATGTACTGGACTGAATGTGGTGTGAACTGGCCCTTAAAGAAGAAGTAAACCCTGATGGGTTTCACTTCCTCTTTATTTCCCTTCAAAGGTAAAGCATAATGGGCTACTTACTATGCATCACATAGTAGCCCATTATGTGTTACTTACGTAAAAACGAAGGCTGCGATGTCACCGATGTCCCCACTGGCGGAATCATCCATCTTCTCCCCTCTTCCTTCCGGGGTGCGGACTCCAGCTCTGTGACTGGCCGGAGTCGCGTGACATCACTCCCGCGCATGTGCACGGGAGCCACCAGTCACAGCAGGACCCCTTTAGAAATGTCGGCAGTGGCAAGTGATGGCGCAGGAAATAAGGTCTCTTCCTATGAAGGCCCTGGAGAGGAGGGTTGTTGAATCTACCTTTAGTGAGCCACTGGACTTGAGGGATTGACTGATCTGGGATCTGGCTTTAATTAATCTAGAGAGAATCCCTTTAAAGTTTCGGGATTTGGCCTGGCTCTCATTCCATGGCAGACTCTATGTGAAGGGCAACTTGAAGCATCACTGGAGGTGGAGTGGAGTGTGGAGGAGACGATGGACCATATCTTGCTTCAGTGTCCCTTCAATATAGAAGTCTATAAGCGGGTG
Organism: Rana temporaria; assembly: GCF_905171775.1. Lineage (NCBI taxonomy): Eukaryota > Metazoa > Chordata > Amphibia > Anura > Ranidae > Rana > Rana temporaria. The sequence goes on from NC_053501.1 coordinate 15,816,575, forward strand.
GGTGGGGATCTGGATATCACTTTCCTTTTTCCGCTTGAGTTATGCAGAGTGGTCATACGGGTCTTTTGAGACTCATCGGGATTTTGATTTTGAAACACATTTTCTAGTTAGCTTAGTAGTTCGTTACTTCACATGAAATGCACTGTGTCAGGTTCCCATTCGGGAAAGTCCTTCCTGTCGAGGTGGTGGGGCACAACATTCTGGGTGAGGTTTGGAAGATTTGAGGTCTAGAGAAGGACAGGTGGTGGCCGGGGGCATGGACAAAGGCGTGGAGGAATGTCAGGTCCCCTATAGCTGCTGTCTGTCAGTCTCTGGGTGTGTGGCTTTCTCTCTGTCCTTTCACGTCCCCTAGATTTTTATAGGATCAGATTTTTTTAAAAAAAGGCTGCATGCATGGGATCAATGTGTAATAGTTTCTTATCCCGAGAGTGTGTTTAGGTGGAGGTTAGAGCCGGTTCACACAGGGGCAACCCGACTTACAGCGCGACTTAAAGTTGCCTCCAGGACAGGTGACTTTGGCTGTGGCCAATCACAGAAAAATCAGCTCTGTGAGAGGGAGGGGCTTGCCTGAGTAAAGTATTTTCTCTTCCTGTAAAGTTACTTCAGTTAAGACAGTGATCCGACTTTGGAGGCGACTTCCATTGAAACCAATGGGTACAAGTTGCCTAGAAGTCGCCTTGAAGTAGTACAGGAACCTTTTCTGAAGTCGGAGCGACTTCAGTAGTGTACATAAGACGGCTCCATTCATTTCAATTGAATTTCTCATGTTGCGCGACTTGGGGCGACACAAATCAGATCTCAAGCCGCGGTAGTGTGAATGGGCACCTAGGGTGTGTTTAGGTGGAGGTTTTGTTGTGCTTTATTATTATAAAAATAACATATATCTTGGTTTAAATATTTAGTTCTGTTTGTTTTTTTTTCTGGCAAAAAAGACAGTTAGCTAGATTCAGAAAGAGTTAAGCCGGCGTATCAGTAGATACACCGTCGTAACTCTGAATCTGCGCCGTCGTATCTTTAAGTGTATTCTCAAAATGAGATACACTTAAATCTAGTTAAGATACAACGGCCTGCGCCGTCGTATCTTAGCTTTCTATTTAGGCCGGCCGCTAGGGGCGTGAACGCTGATTTACGCCTAGAATGCGTAAATCAGCGAGATACGCCTATTCACGAACGTACGCTTGCCCGTCGCAGTAAAGATACGCCGTTTACGTAAGGCGTTTTCAGGCGTAAAGTTAGTCCAACAAAAAGCTGGCCCAGCCAATGTTAAGTATGGACGTCGTTCCCGCGTCAAATTTTGAACATTTTACGTCGTGTGCGTAAGTCGTCCGTGAATGGGGCTGGGCGTCATTTACGTTCACGTCGAAACCAATAAGTCCTTGCGGCGTACTTTGGAGCAATGCACACTGGGATATGTCCACGGACGTCGCATGCGCCGCTCGTTAAAAACATCAATCACGTCGGGTCACGATTCATTAACATAAAACACGCCCCCCTGTTCCTCATTTGAATTAGGCGCGCTTAGGCCGGCACATTTACGCTACGCTGCCGTAACTTAGGACGCAAGTGCTTTGTGAATACAGCACTTACCTCTCTAACTTACGGCGGCATAGCGTAAATACGAAACATACGCCGCCCTACGTGAATCCAGCTAAGTTTGTTTATTATGCTGAGGTAAGCTTTTTTTTGTTTGTTTATATATCATTTATTTATTCTGTATATATGTAAGTATGTTTTTATTATGTTATATGTTTAAGATTTTTAATAAACCAAAATTTACACCAATGTCTCTACCACATTTACACACTATTATTATTATGATGCATTTAAATATTATATTATAATATCTGACATATTTGTGCTGTACAAAGAACATCAGTCTCTGCACCAAAAGAGCTTACACTCTAATGTCCTTCCTGTCATACACTATTATTATTATACATTTTTATAGCGCTGACATGTTCCAACATATTTTCTTACATAGTTAACTTGTTTTCATGTGTAGGGATAACATTGTAAATTGATATAAACTCATTGGCCCAGATTCTCAAAGGAGATACGCCGTCGTATCTCTGAGTCTGAGCCGTCGTATCTATGCGCCTGATTCATAGAATCAGTTACGCATAGATTTGTGTTAGATCCGCCCGGCGTAAGTCTCTTACGTCGTCGGATCTTAACTGCATATTTACGCTGGCCGCTAGGGGCGTGTACGCTGATTTACGCCTAGAAATATGTAAATCAGCTAGATACGCGAATTCACGAACGTACGCCCGGCCGACGCAGTACAGATACTCCGTTTACGTTAGGCTTTTACCGGCGTAATGTTACCCCTGCTATATGAGGCGTACATGTGGCGTACCAATGTTAAGTATGGACGTCGTTCCCGCGTCGAATTTTTAAAAATTTACGCCGTTTGCGTAAGTTGTTCGCGAATAGGGCTGGGTGTCATTTACGTTCACGTCGAAAGCATTGGCTTCTTGCGGGTTAATTTGGAGCATGCGCACTGGGATACTTTCACGGACGGCTCATGCGCCGTTCGTAAAAAGCGTCATTTACGTGGGGTCACATAAAATTAACATAACACACGCCCACATCTACCACATTTGAATTACGCCGGCCTATTTACGCTACGCCGCCGCAACTTTCGTTTGAGAATACGGCACTTGCCTGTAAAAGTTGCGGAGGCGTAACGTAAATAGGATACGTTACGCCCGCACAAAGATATGCCGATCTACGTGAATCTGGGCCATTGTAAAGACTGATATAAATTGTTTCACATTTGTCCTTCCCCTTGTTTACCACCAGGTGGAGGCAGAGCAGTACTATGCTGAGCTGGAGGAGAAACTGACCGATGAGTTTACAGCAGAGAGGAACCGAATCCCCCTGAAGAGACTGGGTGCGGCATTTGTCACCTTCCAGGACGAGAGGATGACAGCAGTGTGAGTGGCAGAGATCAGAGATTTCTATATTATACTTTACACCTGGTATAAAAAAGTCATCCTTTCCATCTTATACAGTGCCTTGAAAAAGTATTCATACCCCTTGACATTTTCCACATTTTGTCATGTTACAACCAAAAACATAAATGTATTTTATTGGCATTTTATGTGATAGAGTCCAGTGATGGTGAACCTTGGCACCCCAGATGTTTTGGAACTACATTTCCCATGATGCTCATGCACTCTGCAGTATAGTTGAGCATCATGGAAAATGTAGTTCCAAAACATCTGGGGTGCCAAGGTTCTCCATTAATTACTGTGATAGACCAATACAAAGTGGCACATAATTGTGAAGTGGAAAGAAAATGATAAATGTTTTTCAAAATTCTTTACAAATAAATATGTGAAAAGTGTGGGGGGTACATTTGTATGGCGCCCCCCGGAGTCAATACTTTGTAGAACCTCCTTTCTCTGCAATTACAGCTGAAAGTCTTTTTGGGGATGGCTCTACCAGCTTTGCACATCTAGAGAGGGACGTTTCTGCCCATTCTTCTTTCCAAAATATCTCTCTCAGATTGGATGGAGAGCGTCTGTGATCAGCAATTTTAAAGTCTTGCCACAGCTTCTCAATGTGATTTAGGTCTGGACTGTGACTGGGCCATTCTAACACATGAATATGCTTTGATGTAAACCATTCCATTGTAGCTCTGGCTGTATGTTTAGGGTCGTTGTCCTGCTGGAAGGTGAACCTCCACCCCAGTCTCAAGTCTTTTGCAGACTCTAATGCCTCGTACACACAGTCAGATGTAAGCTTTTGGTCAGAAATTCCAACCGTGTGTAGGCTCCATCGGAATTTTTCTGTCGGAATTTCCACCAAGAAAAATTTGAGAGTTGGTTCTCAATTCCTATCGTCTGTATGCAATTCCGACGCTTTTTTTTATAACCCAACCCTGCTTTATTCTTGTCTATAACTTTATCCCTGACCTGTCTGGTGTATTCTCTGGCCTTCATGGTGCTGTTTGTTCACTAAGGTTCTCTAACAAACCTCTGAGGGCTTCACAGAACAGCTGTTTTTATACTGAGATTAAATGACACACATGTGGGCTCTATTTACTAATTAGGTGACTTCTGAAGGCAATTGGTCCCACTAGATTTTAGTTAGGGGGTATCAGAGTAAAGGGGGCTGAATACAAATGTACCCCTACACACTTTTTTACATATTAATAATTAAAAACCATTTATCATTTTCCTTCCACTTCACAATTATGGGCCACTTTGTGTCGGTCTATCACATAAAATCCCAATAAAATACATTTACGTTTTTAGTTGTAACATGACAAAATGTGGAACATTTCAAGGGGTATGAATACTTTTTCAAGGCACTGTATATTTTGTCTTTTGCATCTTTACGTATTCAGCAGACATTTTACCACTTACATCAGTCTCTGTACCAGAGGAACTTACATCATTATGTCCCCTCCACAGTCACACACTGTTAATATGCATATACTGTATATGGCCCGGATTCACAAAGCACTTCCGCCGACGTCTCTCGAGATACGCAGCGTAAGTGCAAATATGCGCCGTCGTATCTGTGCGCCGTGCCCACAAACTAAGATACGCCAGAAAATAGGCTTCATCCGACCGACGTAACTTGCCTACGCCGGCGTAGAGTGGGCGCATATTTAGGCTGGGCGCATTTGCCGCTCCCATTGATTTTCTAGGCACATATGCAAATGAGGGAGATACGCCGATTCACGCCGAACGTACTTGCGCCCGGCGCATAATATACGCGGTTTGCGCAAGTCGTACGTCCGGCGTAAAGTTATTCCCCATATATGAGGCGCAACCCATGCAAAGGTATAGACCAGGGAACACAAGCCGTCGTATTTTACGTCGTTTACATTGTACGTGAATAGTGCTGGGCGTAGGTTACGTTCACGCCGTAGGCAGTGATCCGTCGTATCTTAGGCATTCGTTCCGACGTGATTCTGAGCATGCGCACTGGGATGCGTCCACGGGACGGCGCATGCGCCGTTCATTATTTGTATCTGTCTGGCGCTCGGCCCATCATTTGCATGGGGTCACGCCTCATTAGCATGGCTCACGCCCACTTCCACCTACGCCGAATTACGCAGAGGAAACCCAGCGCAGTTTGGGAGGCAAGTGCTTTGTGAATTCTGTGCTTGCCTCTCTGCGCTGCGTCGGCGTAGTGTATATTAGATATACGCTACGGCGGCATAAATATGCGCCGATGTATGTGAATCCGGGCCTATATATATATACAAACTTACTGGCCACTTTATTAGGTACACCTTTTCTGTTGCTTGGTAACACAAATTGCTAATCAGCCAATCATATGTTTAGATGGTGTGAAGGGCAGGGGAGACATTGGGGTCTATCAGACCCCTAATGTCTCCATAAAGAGTACCTGTCACTTGCCCAATGCTATAACATAGGGCAGTGTTGAGATTACTATCTGGAGCAGTATATTATCTATAGTTATAAATAAGGGGTTTATTATTTATTTAGCAATCAAGTAAAAATAAATATAAAAATAAAGTCGCACCATACGTGTGACATATCGCCACGAATGTCAGAGTGAGAATAATAATTCTAGCACAAGAGCTCCTAGTTAACTCTAAACTGATGATCTGATGGGTGGAGCTTGTTTACTACATACATCTGATGGGTGGAGCTTGCTTACTACATACATCTGATGGGTGGAGCTTGCTTACTACATACATCTGATGGGTGGAGCTTGCTTACTACATACATCAGATGGGTGGAGCTTGCTTACTACATACATCTGATGGGTGGAGCTTGCCTACTACATACATCTGATAGGACTGAGCCCGTTTACTCCCTATATCTTATCCATTTATGTGATAGGTGGATCCGGAGTACATTTACATTTTATAGGTGGAGACTTTGCTTGGAATGGCGTTGATAATTGAAGTAACTGTAGCAATTTCTTCTCCTCAGGATCATCCAGGATTATGACCATCCAAGATGCCGCCGATCCCCTCAGCAATCCTCAGTCACTCCGGTCCTGCATTCGCACCAGTGGGGGATCCGTTACGCTCCGGCGCCCAATGACGTCATCTGGTAGGAGGCTTGTGTGGCAATGTCTGTCCTTGTCCTCCTGACCATTCTGTATAGTGACCTTATCTTTCTGTCTTTGGCAGGGAGAACTTGGCGGTGTCGGGTCCGGTGTGGTGGGTTCGCTTTGCTGGCCTGAACTTGGCATTATTTATTCTGCTTTTCTTTCTGACCACCCCGGCTGTCATTGTTAGCACCATGGACAGATTCAATGTCACGCGGCCTGCGGATAATCTGAGGGTGAGTTGACACATGAGGGCTTTGGGGGCACTCAGCGACCTGCTCGGTTCATGGTCTGCTCTGAAAACGAGCCTCCATTTATAACAGTAGTATTATGTGTAATATCTGTGGAGTGTTTATTTCATCCAATCAAGTGGGTTGCTGTGGGGTGGGCTGGTAGATTCCCGCATGTGATTGGTTATTGTGGGAGGGTGGTGATCTCACATCTCCTCTACTCTCTCCTCAGAATCCAGTCATCACCCAGTTCCTGCCCACTCTGCTGCTCTGGATATTCTCAGTGTGCCTGCCATTCATTGTATATTACTCGTCGTTCATGGCTTGTCACTGGACCAGGTGAAGGGCTGACTTCATACATGACACACACGCACTGCCCTCCGATCACCATCTCTGACCACCATTTTTGACCTCCTCCAACCACCATTGTAAATCTCCTCCAACTGTCATTGTCCACTTCCTCTGACCACCATTTTTGCCCTCCTCCAACCACCATTGTCAACCTCCAACCACCATTGTAAATCTCCTCCAACTGTCATTGTCCACTTCCTCTGACCACCATTTTTGCCCTCCTCCAACCACCATTGTCAATCTCCTCCAACTGTCATTGTCCACTTCCTCTGACCACCATTTTTGCCCTCCTCCAACCACCATTGTCAACCTCCAACCACCATTATCTTCCTCTTCTGAGCATTGGTGTCCCCATCCTCTGACCACCACTGCCATCTTCCCCAAACCATCATTGTGACTTGATGACCAATGTCATCCATCTCCAGCTGCCATTGTCACCCTCGTCCAACCACCATCATCACTTTCCTCTGATCACCACTGTCATCATCCCCTTACCACCATCACCCACTTCTGAACACCACTGTCATCTTCCTCTAACCATCATTGTGACTCTTCTTTGACCACCAATGTCACCCTTTTACAACTGCCATTGTCGCCCCATTCCGACCACCAATGTCACCCTCTTTCAACCACCATCATCACCTACCTCCGATCTGTCACCAACCTCTAACCACCATTGTCATCCTCCACCCCACTGTCGTCTGCTTCTTACCACCATTGTCACCCTCTTATGACCTCCATTGTCATCATCCTTTGACCACCATCAATATCCTCCTCCGACCACCACCGTAATCTTGCTCCAGCCAACATTGTCATCCTTCCCTGACCACTATTGCCTCCATCTCCACCCACCATTGTTGCTCCCCTATGTCCTCCATTGTTATCCTGATATAATCACCATTTTCATCCTTCTCCTACCACCACTGTAATCTTCCTTGAACCACCATTGGCATTCTCCTCTAACCACCACTGTTGCCCCCTCCCTAAGACCAACAATGTTATCTTCCTCTGACCACCATTGTCACGTTCTCTGACCATCATTATCACCTTCCCCAGACCACCATTGTCACCCTCCTCTGACCCCCATTTTCATCCTCCTCCATCTTCTGTAATAATTCTGTTTCATTTTCAGATCAAACGAAAACCGGATAACAATGCACAAGTGTTATTTTTTCCTGGTGTTCATGGTCATCATACTGCCCTCTCTGGGCCTGAGCAGGTACTACACAGATTTAAGGGTGACACTGCTATAGAGATTGGTGTTATCTACTGATATTAACAGCAGTCCTTCCCATTCTCTCCTAGTCTGGATCTATTTTTCCGTTGGCTGTTTGATGTCCATTTTCTGGATTCGGCCAATGTCAAGTTACAGTAAGTGCAGCTTTTACCCTCTTCCACCTTCTACCCCTGAACTGACCTTGCTTACACAACCCCTATAATTTCCCAAAAGTCATTTACCCCCATACTTGTCTTATGCACTTCTTTTACCTTGTATTCCTCCTTCTTACCTGTCTTCTGTCCTTGGTCCCTCATACTCATCCAATACCACCTTACCCCTCTTCTCATCTGGATATGGTGATACTTGTCCCATACACCAGTGGTCACCAACAAGTGGTTCGTGGACCACTGATGGTCCACGAAAAAATGTTTGTGGTCCCCAGGGGTTCTGCCGCAAATTAACATTGTGGTGGTTGTATACTGGTAAAGGTAAAGGTGTTTGTATACTGCCTATTCTGAATCGGCTGCAAAGGCTATGAATGTGGTTTTTCAGTAGCACATGGTTCCTAAATGCTCTCAAGAGATTGTTCATCCCAAATCACCTTTCAGATAGCTTACTCAGTCACAACTCACATGAGAGAAGATCTGGCGATGTTTATTCGTTGTATGATCCGTAGAATGCAAGTTACAACAGGTAAAAGAACGATTCTTCCATGCAGGTATAGAAGATACACACAGGTCAGATGAATTACAGCATTAAAATGACTGATACAGAAAAGAGGGGGAGGAGAGACTGAGCAGCATGGAAACTACGGAATGCCACAAGAGACAAACTAGATAGACATTAAAAAGACAGTACATAATAAAAAATAATATCATGTAACATGACACTGCCCAATGTTGTTCTTCTGTTCTTCGCCTTCTCTGTAGTTCTGGATCCTGTGAACTCAGAGGGGGGCACTGGGAGTAGTGCAGAGGGTGGAAGGTGAAGAAGGAGGAGACTTTCAATGGCAGCGCTGATCACAGACTGTGGGAGGGAGCACAGAGCTCAAGCACATGGCTGGATAAAGAGATGAAATCAAATGATGAGTCTGTGTAAGGCAGCAATGAGATGTGGGGGGGTGCACTGTATAAGACAGCAGTATGATCCGGGGTATATATATAAGGCATGTAACATTCATGTTAGTGGCCCCCCCGGGATCCAAAATTGTGAGTCCAGTGGTCCATGAGGTCCGAAGGTTGACGACCACTGGTATACACCACCACCAACACCATGGTCCATACACCACTCTATCCTCTATACACCCCCATTGTTCATACAATCCTCCTATTCTTTGTTTAGTCCCCCCTTTCTCTATACCCCCCCCCATTCTCTGTACCCCCACTATTTATCTCTCAATACCCTCTGCCCCTGTGTATTCCACCCTCTGGTCCTCCCTTAGTCCTGATGCTCTGGCTGTCTCTCCATATTGTAGGTGTGTTTTCCTCCCCAATAATGGGGCATTTTTTGTCAACTACGTCATCACTGCCAGTCTGATCGGCACCGCCATGGAACTGCTGAGAATTCCAGGTCTCACGGTATATGCTACACGCCTTTGTCTCGCCAAGTCAGTGCCAGAGCGTCTCCACGTGAAGCGGGTATGTGTGTCTACAGCACTGCAGTCTTGGAAGGGTGGAGGGGAAGGTGGGCCGTCTCATGCCTCTCCTGATTGATTTGTCATGTCTTCCTGCAGAGTCAGGCCTATGAGTTCCAGTTCGGCCTGGAGTATGCCTGGACCACATGTGTCTTCTCCGTAGTGATGACCTACAGTATTACATGCCCCATCATCGTACCCTTCGGTATGTATTTGTGTTACACTCCTTCCTCTGTTTTTTATTTCCTCTCTCTGCACTTTTTTTATGTTTTTAGAGGAGCACTGTTCTGGCACCTCCAGAACTGAAAGTATGGAATAGCAAGAGGTGCTGGGGTGTGCTAGAGGGTCTATTGATGCTGGCTGTTGGGTAATCTATTGTTGCTGGAGGGGATCTATTTTTGTGAAGGAAGGGGGTCTGTTGTTGATGGGGAAGTCTTCTGTTGTGTGTGGGGGATCTATTGATGCTGGGGTGGGTCTTATGTTGTTGGAGAATCAGTCATTGCTGGGAGGGACGTATTGAGGGAGGAGTCTTTGTTGCTGGCTGCTGGAGGGTATATTGATGCTGGCTACTGGGGAATCTATTGTTGCTGGAGGTGATCTATTTTTGCGGAGGAAGGGGGGTCTATTGTTGCTGGGGAGGTTTTCTGTTGTGCGTGGGGGATCTATTGTTGCTGGGGTGAGTCTTATGTTACTGGAGGGTTCAGTTGTTGCTGGGAGGGACGTATTGTTGAAGGAGGGGTCTTTGTTGCTGGCTGGAGGATGGTCTATTGATGCTGGAGGTAATCTATTTTTGTAGGGGGGGGGTCTGTTGTTGCTGGGGAGGTCTATTATTGCTGGTGGGGGATCTATTGTTGCTGGGGGTGGGTCTTATGTTGCAGGGGGTCAATCGATGCTGGGAGGGATCTACTGTTGAGGGAGGTGTCTTATGTTGCTAGCTGCTAGAGGGTCTATTGATGCTGGCAGTTGGGAGTCCATTGTTGCTAGGGTGGATTTAGTGTCGCTGGGGTGTCCATTGTTGCTGGGGATCTATTTCGATGCCTTTCTGTAACAGAATGGCCCGGGACACCCAGAGACTTTTGAAGGATGTGGGGTACTCCTGTGCCAGCGTCACTAATGACTCTTGGGTCTAGGGTCATCCTGTGCCCCTTTTGGGCATAGGGTGACTGAGAAATATTAATTATAAATTACATGAGATGGGACATTACTGATAATTCATGTATTGCAGGATATGTTGAAATATTACAAGTTGTTCTGAACTCAATAGGTCAATAGGCTCCTGAAAGGCATTCCATTGTCCATTGTGTGATGCTAATACTGTGTTGTGTCTATTGTACTGATTAAGTCTGGAAGGTCAGATGTCTCCTTTCAGGAGTAGGGAATTAGCATGTCAATTATGTTTAGTAAAGGAATGTGTTTGTGTGAAAAGTCTATTGATGATACTATGTGATAGGAATAGCAGGTGAGAGTCAAAACATCTGACTTCTCAGGTGTAGTAATTAGGTCATGTTAAATCGGTGCCAAAACGTCTGACATAGAAATGTGTATTATGCAGGTGAATCACTTAGTATCGGAGTCCGAATGTCTGGGGGATAATTAACTCCTCTGAATGTCATTATCTAAAATAATGTGATTGAAGCCCCATTGTGTGATGTGTGGGTGGAGAGTTCTTTGTTCCTTTGATTAACTGTAACATGCCTGTACCGTATATAAGAGAGCTAACCATTAAAGCGTTCATACATTTTGAAACCAGTAACAGAGCTGTGTGGATGTCTCGTTATTCTGGTAAATGGGATGGATTGTGTCTGCTAGATTGTGGAGTGTCAGATAAGCGGTCGTGGTTGAAGGAATGGGAATATCGTAAACGGTGGTGACCGTTACACTTTCTTTTTATCATTAATTCCATACAAAATACTTAGCACCTCAAAGTGATACTTGGTTCTGTATTCTCTACAAGGAGTGGCACTGGGAGGTGGGTAAGAGGTGGAACCAAGGAACGATGCTCGGAGATGGGTAAGGGGTGGAACCAAGGAACGATGCTCCGAGGTGGGTAAGGGGTGGAACCAAGGAACAATGCTACGAGGTGGGTAAGGGGTGGAACCAAGGAACGATGCTCGGAGATGGGTAAGGGGTGGAACCAAGGAACGATGCTCGGAGATGGGTAAGGGGTGGAACCAAGGAACGATGCTCCGAGGTGGGTAAGGGGTGGAACCAAGGAACGATGCTCCGAGGTGGGTAAGGGGTGGAACCAAGGAACGATGCTCCGAGGTGGGTAAAGGGTGGAACCAAGGAACGATGCTCGGAGGTGGGTAAGAGGTGGAACCAAGGAACGATGCTCGAAGGTGGGTAAGGGTTGGAACGAAGGAACGATGCTCGGAGGTGGGTAAGGGGTGGAACCAAGGAATGATGCCCGGAGGTGAGTAAACGGTGGAATCAAGGAACGATGCTCGGAGGTGGGTAAGAGGTGGAACCAAGGAACGATGCTCAGAGGTGGGTAAGGGGTGGAACCAAGGAACGATGCTCGGAGGTGGGTAAGGGGTGGAACCAAGGAACGATGTTCGGAGGTGTGTAAACGGTGGAACCAGGGAACAATGCTCGGAGGTGGGTAAGGGGTGGAACCAAGGAACGATGCTCGGAGGTGGGTAAAGGGTGGAATCAAGGAACGATGCTCGGAGGTGGATAAGGGGTGGAACCAAGGAACGATGCTCGGAGGTGGGTAAGGGGTGGAACCAAGGAACGATGCTCGGAGGTGGGTAAGGTGTGGAACCAAGGAACGATGCTCAGAGGTGGGTAAGAGGTGGAACCAAGGAACGATGCTCGGAGGTGGGTAATGGGTGGAACCAAGGAATGATGCTCGGAAGTGGGTAAGGGGTGGAACCAAGGAATGATGCCCGGAGGTGGGTAAACGGTGGAACCAAGGAACGATGCTCGGAGGTGGGTAAGGGGTGGAACCAAGGAACGATCCTCAGAGGTGGGTATAGGTGGAGTCAATGGGTGACTCAGAAGGGAGGAGTTCCTGCACCCATTCTCTAATAAAAAAAAGCCCTGGTGACGATCATAATGCAAAGTGTCTGTGAACATGGGGCACCATATTGGATCCCTTTATCTCGCTGCTGGGTAAAAAAATAATAATAGACTCGCTGCCGTCTCATTGGCCACTGCAGACCATGTGACTGTGTGCAGCATAAAGAGATACATTTCAAAATCTAGGCGATATGGTAATACTGCCCTATGCCCACTGTATGTATGACAGGTCCACTTTATACTGTCCTGCACATTGTCTTTCTTTGTGTCCTGATCACTTAGTGTGTCTATGCAATGCTGATGGCGGCTCCTTTTTATTACAGGCCTCATATATCTGCTGCTGAAACACATGACGGACAGATACAACATATACTACGCCTATATCCCCACCAAGCTGAGCCCCAGCCTGCACAGCGCCGCTGCACAGCAGCTCTTGGCTGCTCCCATCCTGTGTGTCTTCTGGCTGCTCTTCTTCTCTGTCCTGCGGTTGGGTAAGACCTGAGCGCCACAACTGTGTCCTCCTGATCTTCAGGAACTGGGACACGCAAGCTGATGAAGGATATGTAGGGCTATATGTAGAGACTCATTGATGTGACCCTCTTTCCCTATTATAAAGTAAAGTCACCCCCCTCACTAAGAAGTGACCCAACCCCCCACCATAAAGTGACTCCCCTCTTTCTCTCTGCAGGATCCACACACCCCGTCACTCTGTTCACATTCGTCAGCCTGCTCTGCTGTTTACTCTTCTCCATCTTTGGGCTTTGTCTGCGAAAGCTGCGACCGAAGAGACCGTCCAGCTATCAGGTGAGATCCCCAGGTTATTCCTTCAGGGGTGTCATGGTTACTCCTAGTCTGCCAGCCAGGGCTGCTATTAGAAATCACGGGGCCCCATACAGTCTATCTGACAGGGCCCCCCCCTCAGGCCAGAAGTGACCGACGACATAGATTTATCAGTCTCTTTCTTTGCAGCCTAAGTTGCAAAGATAAATTAACTGGAAGCACTCTGAGGATTCTTGCTCATTCACAAACTGAAGCATAGTAAACCATTTACTATGTTTCAGTGATGAATGGAAACAGAAGTTTTCATTCAGGAAAGAAGAGGTCAATAAATTATATATTTACCAGTCCCTTCCCCCACTCTCCATCCTGAAACATCCCCCTGTATGCCCGTAGAAAGGGGCACACAGGGGACCCTCGGGTGTTCACACAGAAGACTGCAGGGTACATTTTTTCAGGCGGTATAGCAGCGCTATTTTTAGCGCTAAACCGCCTGAAAAACGCGTCAGTGTGAAAGGGGCCCTAAAGTGGCTGTAAACCCTCTGGCAGAAGTTACACCTACAGGTAAGCCTAGATTAAGACTTACCTGTAGGTGCTTGCAATATCTTTGCTAATATATTTGCAATTTCCCAGAGCGACGTCTTCTTCTGCGCATGCACTGTCTTGAAAGGGCACGCTGTGCCGTTTTAAGCCGGGGTCATGCCGTTAAAGGCTGCTCCTGCACACAAGCGCGGGAGTGATGTCACGCGACTCTGGCCAGTCAAAGAGCCGGAGTTCGCGGCCCCCAGAAGAAGAGGGGTGAAGATGGACTCTCGCTGCAATGGAGGAAGACGGCGGCATTGCGAGCTTCTCCTGCAGATAAGTGTCACATAATAAGCCGCGATGCGATGCATAGTAGCCCATTATGCTTTACCTTTGCAGGGAGACATAGAGGAAGTAAAACCCGTCAGGGTTTACTTCCTCTTTAAGGCCCCTATACACACTGGGGTAGATTCAGAGAATAATTACGCCGGCGTATCCATAGATACGCCGCGTAATTGCTAAGCTGCGCCGGCGTATCTACTTTCTGTATTCAGAAAGATAGATACGCCGACTTTAGCCTAAGATACAACTGGCATAAGTCTCTTACGCCGTCGTATCTTAGGGTGCATTCTGACGCTGGCCGCTAGGGGCGCGTCCGTTGTTGTCGGCGTAGAATATGCAAATTGTCTACTTATGCCGATTCACAAACGTACGTGCACCCGGCGTTCGTTTTTTACGTTGTTTGCGTTAAGGCTTTTTCGGCGTAAGGCTGCTCCTGCTATTAGGAGGTGCAGCCAATGTTAAGTATGGACGTCGTTCCTGATTGGAAATTTGAATTATTTACGTCGTTTGCGTAAGTCGTTCTCGAATAGGGCTGGACGTAATTTACGTTCACGTCAAAACCAATACGTCGTTACGCCGTACCTGGAAGCAATGCACACTGGGATATGTACACGGACGGCGCATGCGCAAAACAAAACGTCAATCACGTCAGGTCATTATAAATTTAAATAAAACATGCCCCCCCTTCCACATTTGAATTACGCACGCTTACGCCGGCCCCTTTTACGCTATGCCGCCGCGACTTACGGAGCAAGTGCTTTGTGAATACAGCACTTGCTCCTGTAAGTTACGGCGGCGTAGCGTAAATATGAAACGCTGCGCCGCCGTAACTATGCGCGCCCGTACGTGAATCTACCCCAATGACTTTTAGACAACAACGGTCTGAGGGATGTGTTTTATCGGACAATCCAACCGTCTGTATGCTCTATTGGACAATTGTTGTTAGTTTTTCAACGGACAAATGTTCGCTGTGAATGCTCTCAAACTTTTCGACAACAAATGTCCGAATGGAGGATAATCCAATCGTGTGTACACAAGTCCATCGCACTAAAGTCCAAAGTACAAACACGCATGCTCGGAACTAATGCTAAAGATCAGACAACAATAGCAGAAGTTGCCCAAGGGGTGGCGGTAAAGAGCTCAAAAACCACGTGATTTGGTGAAAGTTGGCTGAAAATGTTCTGCCGTGTGTATGCAGAACAAGTTCGCGGCCAACGCCCCTTCACACAAAAATCCACGGGAAAATTTGATGGAAGTACGATCGTGTGTATGAGGCTTTAGAGGCCCAGAAAGAGTTGCTTGGCTACCGATATGACATTAGAGCGATGAGACTTGACGCTTCCATTTTCCTCTGCAGATGTCGGAGCAGGGCGATGGGATGATGCAGGACACGGAACGCAGCAGCATATCTTCTACGCTGCAGTCCAGTGTGAGTCTCTCCTGATCTGTCCCTCTTGCTTCCCCCAGATTATATATACAGACCCCAGAGGAGAACTATGGGCCAGATTCACAAATGAGATACGCCGTCGTATCTCCTGATACGCCGTCGTATCTCTGTTTCTATCTATGCGCCTGATTCATAGAATCAGTTACGCATAGATAGCCATAAGATCCGACAGGTGTAATTGTTTTACACTGTCGGATCTTAAGATGCAGTACCGCCGCCGCCGCTGGGGGGAGTTCGCGTCGTAAACCAGCGTCGGGTATGCAAATTAGGAGTTACGGCGATCCCCGACGGTTTTTCGCGTTCGCTACGTCGCCGCTAGTCTAGTTTCCCGTCGCAAAGTTAGTCGTTTTTTTTGGTGCCTTAACTTTACACAGCAATCGTATTGCTGTGTAAAGTATGGCCGTCGTTCCCGCGTCGAAATTTAAAAAATACCGTCGTTTGCGTAAGCCGTCCGGGAATACGGAATTACGCTACGCGCGTCGCCGTTCAAAAAAATGACGTCACTTCGCGCAAAGCACGGCGGGAGTTCGGAAACGGAGCATGCGCGGTAGGTCCGGCGCGGGAGCGCGCCTAATTTAAATGGCACACGCCCATTTGAATTGGCCCGCCTTGCGCCGGCGTAGGTTTTCATCGCAAGTGCTTGGTGAATCAGGCACTTGCGATGAAAAATTGCGGCGGTGTAACGTATCTAGGATACGTTACGCCGCCGCGATTCTACGTGAATCTGGCCCTTTGTTTCAGTTATGGGTGGACACAACCTAAAGGCTGAACCCCCTTTAGGCATTGCAGGCTCTACAGTAGATGGGTGGAGCTGGGAACTCTAGTGCAGAGTTCTCACAACCCTACTAGTCATGATCTATCCCGCAATTCTCCACTCATAACTGAAATATCCTTCCACGACAAATGAGAAATATTTATCCGACCTGAAAGTGATGGATAGTAACTCTTCCCTCCCTCTCTCCAGGTGTTTGTGGCCAATGTCCTCCAAGAACAGGACCTCTCCCCCCTGACCTCTCCTGCTCATCCATCATATGGAGCTCTGGAAACCCGAGCTGATAGCCCCGCCGAGGGGCCCGAAGTGGCTCCTGAGAGCTCAGACAACACCTGCAATTAAGGTGGGGAGAAGAAGACACTGTACAAGATTGGAGGAGCCAGCTTCTTTAGCAGGTGTATGTGGGTGCCATACCAGGCCATACCAGGCCCTTCCTGGTTGAGTCAGGCTGTGTCCTGGCGCCCCCTTGTGCTCTTCAGTTCGGTGTACGTTTTTCTGCTGAGATTCTTCCTGCTGACCGTCTCTGAGGTCATTATGTAGCCGAGCGCAAGGAATTCTGCTGTGAGGGTGGAGTCACACCTCTAGGCTCCTCCCATCCACATACCACGGACCCCGAATGTTCCATTTGTGTATGTACGCTCCTTCTGACGCCCCCTCCTGGATAGCTGCGCTCCCTGGCTCCATTTTTGCGTTTGCATGGGGACAGCGCACAGTTTGCTATAAAATGTTATTTATGAGGTTGCTGAATTATGCCAAATATAATTTTACATGAGAATGTTATTGTGTCGGTCTGCTGATGCGTGAATTCCAGATTCCAGGGGGACTGTCGTGCATAGGGGGTGGGGGATGGTGTCTAGAGTAGAGGAGCAGCAGAAGGCTTTGCTTTCCCACATGTTTATTTCTTTTGTCACAAAAAAAAGGGAGAAAAAAAAAAGCCAAATCTGACACATTCCAAACAGAACTCAAAAATGGACTGGACAACGTTATTTGCACCTTCTCAAAATTGCATTCCAAGTTTGTGACGCTTCTGTAATTTGTAATTAACTACTACAGATCGACGCTATAGCCGAAAGACGGCTACAGCGCGGACCTGAATTGCCGTGCTCGAGCGGCCTGTGCGCCCGGCGCGCTCTGTGATCAGCGAGTCTATGAGACTCGGCTGATCACAGATCAGAGTAAGAGGTCATCCATTGGTGTCCATCTGTGATTACCGTCTGGAGTAAATGGGACATCAGTCCAACGCACTGCAGACCCACTGCTGCTAAGCAGTGCCCACCTGTGCCACCTACCAGTGCATATCAGCGCTGCTTAGTAGTGCCGCCCACCAGTGCCACCTATCGGTGTCCATTAGTGCCTCATCATCAGTGTCACCTACCAGCACTGCCTATCAGTGCAGCCTCAGTAGCGAAGGAGAACAATTACACCTTTGCAAAATGTTATAACTATGAAAACTGTTTTTTTAGCAAAAAAGAAAAAACCCAGTGGTGATTAAATACCACCAAAAGAAAGTTCTATTTGTGTGAAAAAAAATGATACAAATTTCATGTGGCATGTGTATGTGTAGTGTAGCATGTCCGCACAATTGTCATTCAACGTGTTACAGTGCTGAAAGCTGAAAATTGGCCTGGGCAGGAAGGGGGTGAAAGTGGTCGATAGGCAAGTGGTTAACCACTTAACCCCCGGACCGTATTGCTGCCCAAAGACCAGGCTACTTTTTGCGATTCGGGACTGCGTCGCTTTAACTGACAATTGCGCGGTCGTGCGACGTGGTTTTCCAAACAAAACTGACGTCCTTATTTCCCCACTAATAGAACTTTCTTTTGGTGGTATTTGATCACCTCTGCGGTTTTTATTTTTTGCGCTATAAACAAAAATAGAACGACAATTTTGAAAAAAAATAATATTTTTTACTATTTGCTGAAATAAATATCCCCCAAAAATATATAAAAAAAATTTTTTTTTCCTCAGTTTAGGCCGATACATATTCTTCTACATATTTTTCGTACAAAAAATCGCAATAAGCGTTTATTGATTGGTTTGCGCAAAAGTTATAGCGTTTACAAAATAGGGGGTATTTTTATGGCATTTTTATTAAAAAAATTTTTTACTAGTAATGGCGGCGATCTACGATTTTCTTTCCGTACTGCGACATTATGGTGGACACTTCGGACACTTTTGACACATTTTTGGGACCATTGGCATTTTTATAGCGATCAGTGCTATAAAAATGCATTGGATTACTATAAAAAGGACACTGGCAGTAAAGGGGTTAACACTAGAGGGCGGGGAAGGGGTTAAGTATGTTCCCTGGGTGTGTTCTTACTGTGGGGGGGGGGGTGGCCTCACTAGGGGAAATCACTGATCCTCTGTTCATACATTTCCCCCCCTGACAAGACCGGGAGCTGTGTTTACACACACAGCTCCTGGTCTCCGCTCTGTAACGAGCAATCGCGGGTGCCCGGCGGCGATCGTGCCCGCCGGGCACGCGCACGGGACTCGGGGGCGCGCGTGCCCCTAGTGGCCTGCGAGAGAGCCGACGTAGAGCTACGGGCTCTCGCGCAGGGGAGCCAACCTGCCGCCGTAAAACGACGGCGGCAGGTCGGCAAGTAGTTAAAGAAAAGAATAGTCCCTACAGTCACACATGGCGGAGGTTCACTTATGTTTTGGGGTTTCTTTGTTGCTTCAGGCACTGGAAGTCTTGACCGTGTGCATGGCATTATGAAATCTGAAGACTACCAAAAAGCTCTGGGGTGCAATGTAGGGCCCAGTGTCAGAAAGTTGGGTCTCTGTCAGAGGTCATAGGTCATACAGCAAGACAATGACCCAAAGCACGGGTCAAAAAGCACCCAGAAATGGTTTAAAGTGGTTGTTAAAGAGGAAGTAAACCCCGATGAGTTTTACTTCCTGTATGTGTCCCAGCAAAGGTAACGCATAATGGGCTACTAGGCATCGCTCAGGGAAATTGCAAATATCTCCGAGACCGTGTAGGTCTAAGCGATATTGCAAGCACCTACAGGCAAGCCTTAATCTAGGCATACCTGTAGGTGTAACTTGTCCCTGAGGGTTTACAATCACTAACTTGATCGTTATATCACCCCCTCGCATAAAAAGCTGTAACTGAATACATGTGCTTTATTAAAAACAAAAGCAGATTTCTACCTGTTTTAACAGCGTCTTCCAGCGATCACACGACTCCAGGCTCTCAGCTCTCCCCGTCTGATCTCTCCAGTGGGCGGGGCTTTCCCTGGTGATGTTAGCCAGGGAGGAGAGGAGCAGAGAGCCTGGAGTCATTTGATTGCTGGAAGACACTTAAAACAGGTAGAAATCTGCTTTTTTTTTTTAATAAAGCACAGGCACGAGGACTCAGCTTTTTATGTGACAGAGGGGATGATATAACGATCAGTTTGTTTTGAAGCAGTAGAGCGGCGCAAGTGAGAGCCGACAGGCAGGGAGGGGAGAGGGGAGGGAGACAGAGGAGAGCTGCAAAGAGCAGGGCAGCGAATAAAGGAGGAATGTACTCTGACCACGGTTTCAGGGCTCAGCAGCCCTGATATATCGTGGTCAGAGTACAGAGGGAAGGGTAAAAACTGGGTGGATAAGCCAAGTATTTTAGGTGATACAGGGGGCCAAAATACACACCACAAGCACTGTGCTGTTATTCATGCTTTAAGGGAACAGGATTGTATTTATATTTTTGGGTTAACAAACCCTTTAAGACAAAGCGCTGCAGAGTACTGTACTGGCCAGCAATGAGTCCAGATCTAAATCCCATAGAGCCCCTGTGGAAAGATTTCAGAACAGCAGTTGGGAAGAGGAACCCTTCCAATGTGAAAGACCTGGAGCACTACGAAAGAAGAGTGATCCACAATTTGAGTAAAGAGGTGTAAGAAACTCATTGATGGTTACAAGAAGCGATTGATTTTCGTTATTTTTTCCAGAGTCGTGCACTACCAAATATGAAATTGAGAGTGCCAATCATTTTGTCCAGTCCATTTCTGAAGTTTTGCATGGAATGTGTCAGATTTGGCTTTTTGTTTCGCCACTTTTTGTGTCACACCAATACAAACAAATGAAATAAAACGTGAGAATTCCTAAACATTTGTAATTACAGCATTTTCTAGGCGAAGTGGTGCATTATGTGACAGAAGTGCAGCGGTGCCAATATTTTTGCCTATGACTGTATATTGCTGCACATTCATGATATTTCGGCTGCTGACTCCAGGATATGAGTGCAGGGCACTTGTCAGAGGTGACAGAAGAGGCCTTATCGATCACTGAAATATGAACTGTATTGCGATCCTCAGTACGGATTAGACCTGTAAAGTGGAAGCTTGAATCCGGTTGGTGGCTGAGGCATAGTCGGAAGGTAATTGGATCAGTTTTCCTCTTCGGGTTTACCAAAACCATGTAGTGCAAGGGCCTGCCTGATTGCATACAAATTTAAACTCTTATGCCGCGTACACACGACCGTTTTTCGGGTTGTAAATAATTACGTATTTTTTTTATGTCATTAAAAACGATTGTGTGTGGGCTCCAGAGCATTGTTCACGACGTAAAAAATGGCCATTAAAAATTTAGAACATGCTCTAATTTTTCACGTCGTAAAAAATGGTCGTGTGTAGGCCTTAACGACGTGAAAAAAAACTATATATTAGATGGTTTTGGTAAAGAGAAAAACCTGCAGGAAAACTGATAGTGTGTATTGGGCTTCAGTCTGGGCTGCCCACACCATCCTTGATATATAGCACAGCACCTCCAACAAACCTCAAGGCCCCACTAATGTCCCCCAAACCACTGCATGACCTTCTCCAGCCTCCTCCATCAAGCCTTATGCCCCTCTCCGCCATGCCAACACAGCACCATGCCCCCTTGGATGTTCACCGACACACCTCAGGCCCTTGACCTCCGTTACCCGATAAACCTTGTGCCCCCCAAAGGCGTTCCCTGACAGTGGATGTCCCCTTTGGTGTTACCTAACACACCCCCTCCCTCCAGAATCCCCCCAATAAACTGCACAGCCATCACATCTTCCAGTTTAATGATCAATAAACTGCATGTCAGCCACAAACAAACTTTAGGAGACCAGATGTCAAGGGGGCCCACAGCAGCCAATCACATTTCAGACACTCCTCTTCTACTGCTGGTACAAGGGGGGCGAGTAATAAAGATCGACAATGTCTTTGCTGTCTTTCACATTTCTGATCTCTCCAGTACCCTTCCAGGTGATCACCATCATTCACGTCAACCTTCTGCTGGTAAAAAAAGATTGTGCCAGAGGTAACCAGCATAAAATTAAAAAATGTCGGAATAAAATAACAAATTTAAAATGATAAAAATGTTACTAGATTTTTGTTACTGAAATTAAAATATTGAAATTAGAAGAGAAAGTCTCAGAAAAGCTCCATAAAAGGTTCGGAAATGCAGCAGACCTTGGTGGCAACTGATATCTGATTGGATGCTGTGGGTGGCCCTTACTTGCGATTGGTCCCCCGCACCCTCCTGAGGTGAGGCCAGTGAATATGTGGTTTCTTCCTGGCAGATTCTGCACATTCGTCGGTGAATATGGAGCTGGCCTCGCCCCTCCTGCATTGGCACATAACGGGCACCCACCGTGCCAGACGTCCAGCTTACAGTGGTGTAGTGTGAACAGACCGCTATATAGAAACTGTACAATGACACAACACAGTACGGACACACAACGTGGCACAGACATAACGAGGAGCACACACAGGCCGCATCGCTGTACACACTATGGTGACACAGTGCCGCCTCCGCTACAGGCTCCACAAACAATGAGAATCCAAGCCTGGTACCCATGGAAGGGTCTTCATTGCGGTCTTGTCCTTCACTCCACGCACTCCCTTCATTCACTCTGCTGTTCTCTGTTCCAGCCACGGCTCATGGCGCCCACCACTACAGCGTACAACTGAGTCCACGCTTCTCTGGCTTCTGGTGTGAACAGTTCTCCCAGACCGGATTCCAGAGCAAAGAGCAGCGACTCGCCCACCGTCTGTAGAAATAAAAGACCTCTTAGAAGTTCCGCTTTCTAACAGGCATTACACCAGTTGCTGTAGAGATTCTCAACTGACATCAACTGCACTGGGTGAGAACTGATAGAGCTACTTAGCCTAAATCTAATAATTCAGTCTGCATGGAGACCCCACTGTACTGCTCTAACCCCTGGGGTATCCTCTTTGACCCCCCCCCCTCCTAAGTTGACCCCTCTGACCCTACCTAGATAGACCTATCTGACCATCAGCCCCAACTGGGGTGACCTCTCTGACCACTGTCCCTTTTTGGGGTGACCCCTTTGACCAATAGCCGTACCTGGGGTGACTTCTGACCACTATGCATGTCTGGGGTGGTCTCTCTGACCACTGTACTTGCCTGGGGTGACATCTTTGACCGTCGTCTTTTCTTGGGATGACCCCTTTTGTTCAACAGCCCCACCTGGGGTGACCTGTGACCACCATGTCTGTCTGGGGTGACCTACCTGACCATGCCTCCCGGAAGGTGACCCGACTATCTGCTCCATCCCTCTAATTACACCTTTCTAGGGGGTCTTTAGAAATAGCTAATCATACATTTAACGTTTTTGGCCTTATATCATGAAAATACATTTATTTGAAATTAAAATGCACTCTGCCATTTCAACTGTCAGCTTGTGGGAAAAGATAGACTTGTTACCTAATTGGACCCCCAGGAAGCCTCACCTGACCACTCTTTGCACACGTGAGGGTGACCCTTTTGATCACACCCTCTGGGAATGAACCCCCTGTGGTGACCAGTCCTGTTTGTGACATCTGACCCTTCTGACCACTGCCCCCATATTCCGTGACCCCTCTGGTCTGCCTGAAGTGAAACATCTGACTACCAGCCCCACCTGGAGTGATCTCTCTGAGCACTATCCCTCCCCAGGGTGACCCCTCTGACTACCATCTCTCCCTTTGGAGGGGCCTTTTGGACCAACAGCCCCGCCTGGGATAACCCAAGACCACCATCCTGTCAGGGCGAGACCTTGATCAGAAAGGTCAACTCTGAGTTGACCTCTGATAACTGTCCCTCTTGGGTGACCCCTTTGAGCAACAGCCCCAGCTGTGGTGTCCTCTGACCACCATCCCTGTCTGGAGTGGTCTCTATGGCCATGTTCCCCCGAAATCTGCCCTCCCTGAAAATCTGCCCGATCTATTTTCACCTTTCTGGGGCCCTTTAGAAATATTTCATTATATATTTAAAGATTTTGGTATGTTATCATGAAAAGACATTTGCTGGATAATAATGGTCATGTGCATTGTGGATTGTCAGCTCTTGAGAGCAGGAAGTGATAAGCAAACACCTCCCACCTTGAACGATTCCAGCTTGACGCCAGTTGCGCGATGTTTGCGTCCCAGGCCGGTCAGATATTCGTCCAGAGATGACAACGAGTCCAGGCTGCTCACCGCGGCATCGATAACAGTCATAACCTGACAAGAAAGCACAGCTGCAATAAAAGATACCATCACTAGCACATATCTGACAAGGAAACGTGGGGGAAAGGGGTGACCTATTAAAACCAACCAATAATCTTTCACTGATGAAGAGCTAAATCTGACTGCAGGGCCAAAAGGGGCAACTGACAGAAGGGGCTACCCCACTATACAAAAATGATAGAAATCAATATAAAAAAAAAAATTTAAAATAATATAAAATGTATAATAAAAAACATACTCTATTTTAATAAATGTATCCTGGGAAGTAATATTTTTCCGGCCATCATCTGTAAAACTTGGCACTGGTATATTGTATCCTTTTTCAAAAATGCATTTTTGCCGCCTTAAAGCGGAGTTCCACCCTAAAAATGAACTTTATATTAACAGCTTGCCTTTAATGTAAAAAAAAAAAAATATATATATATATATATATATTTTTTTTGTTTTTACTCACTTCTATCTGGCTGTTACTAGGCAAATCTTTCGTAATCTGCCTAGTTCCTCGTTCAACTTCCTGTCCTAAGACCCCATTGCCTCCTGGGAAATTATGACACTCATCTCCCAGGAGTCTCTGGGCATTACTGTGCCTAAAAAAAAAATCGCCCAGCATGCACCTCTCCCTGAAAACCAGGAAGAAAAAGGAACTGGGCTTCACATGCCCACACATATGATGGATACAGCCACAACATGAGCTGGAGGATATAAGGCAAGTGTTTGCAATGATTTCTGGAACGATTGGGGAGCTATTAATATGTTTTAGGGACTATTTAATGTGATTCATTTTAGCTTGCAAAAGAAAAAAATTATGCCCGGAACCCCGCTTTAAGCAAACCACACATAGAGCACTATGACATCATGTGTGACCTCAGAATGACGTTGTGTCATGCATTTAAAAATGTGCGACTGTCATTGAGAGTGTAGACCAACAATGGGCTAGATTCAGATAGCCCTGCATAATGTTGTGCGGGCGTAACGTATCTCCGATACGTTACGCCGCCGTATCTCCGCATCTCCGATACGTTACGCCGCCGTAAATTAGGGCGCAAGTTCTGTATTCAGAAAGAACTTGCGCCCTAAGTTACGGCGGCGTAGCGTATGTGGTCCGGCGTAAGCCCGCCTAATTCAAATTTGGATGATGCGGGCGTGTTTTATCTAAATTTACTGTGACCCCACGTATTTGATGTTTTTTTTACGAACGGCGCATGCGCCATTCGTGAAAGAATCCCAGTGCGCATGCTCGAAATTACGCCGCAAATCGTCAATGCTTTAGACGTGAACGTAACTTACGTACAGCCCTATTCGCGAACGACTTACGCAAACGACGTAAAATTTTAAAAATTCGACGCGGGAACGACGTCCATACTTAACATTGCGTACGCCTCATATAGCAGGAGTAACCTTATGCCGGAAAAAGCCCAACGTAAAAAAAATGCGCCGGGCGTATGTACGTTTGTGAATCGGTGTATCTACCTAATTAGCATATTCCTTGCGTAAATCAACGGAAGCGCCACATAGCGGCCAGCGTAAATATGCAACTAAGATACGACGGTATAAGAGACTTACGCCAGTCGGATCTCAGCCAAATTTCGGCGTATCTTGCTTTCTGAATACAGAAAGAAGATACGCCGGCGCAGATTTGAATTTACGCGGCGTATCAATAGATACGACGGCGTAAATTCTTTCTGAATCTAGCCCTCTGTGTATAAGGTCCCCCCCCAAGCTCTAAAATTGGGCCTGCCTGACTGGCTGCAGCTAGGTCCAGTGAAGAGTGGAGGTGCTCAGTAACTTTTGGTCCTCATTAGACTGACCAGAAGGAATATGAACTTTTTATGTAAATGGCGAGATACCAACCTTGGAGGATCGGACCAAGAAGATAGTTACTCACTTTGCGGATGTGTTCGCTGAACTCACTGGAGCTCAGACATTCCCGGACAGTCGAGAAATGTGCAGAATTGTACTGGAAGAGGAAGACTAAGTCCGGCTCCAACTCGAACAACCTGCAAAAGAGCCAGAGACCATCAGATACAAGAACATTTCCAACACTTGGTTGAGATCAATTGATAATATGGTGCAGAAATCCATGACCATTCCCTGACTGCAGTGCCTAGGGCGCACTGCTGCCTATGGCGCCCGGCCACTGGTGGTCCTACTCTCTTCTCTCTGCAATAAGCAACTAAGTCTCAGCATCAGCAAGCAGCCGCTGCTCCGTTTGTACATAGTGTCAGAGCGTAGCTGTGGCGGAGGATTGTGTTTGTGTCCTGACTCCCGAATAATTGGAAGCAAGCAAACATTAATTGATGGGCGCTGGTAGGCTGCATTGATGGGCGCTGGTAGGCTGCATTGATGGGCGCTGGTCATAGGTGTGCGCAGCCTATTGCATTAGGGTGTGCACCCCACAACTCAAACACATGCGTGTGGGTATGTGTGTAATATATATATATATATATATATATATATATATATATATATATACACATATACATTCAGACACACACACACTCTTGTAAAGAGTTTTCATTTTATGGCAGAATTTGACAGAGGGGGAGAGAGAGGGAGTGAGAAGAAAAGAAGGGGGGAGAGAGAGGAGGGGAGAGAAAAAGAAGGGGAGAGAGAGAGAGGGGGTGAGAGAGTTGGATAAGAGAGAGGGGTGAGAAAGATGGGGGGGTCAGAGAAAGAGAGAGGAGGTAAGAGAGTGGTGTGAGACAGAGGGAGGGGTGAGAGAGAGAGGGTGAGGGGAGGTAAGAGAGAGGGGAGGGTGAGGGGGGTGAGAGAGAGAGAGAGAGAGGATGGGGTAAGAGAGATATGGATTACCTGCAGATATGGATTACTCTGGATATGTAGTGCGTGACAGGGCATAGTGGGCCCCCCTTCCCTTGGGTCCCATTTGCCCTGCACACTTCTGTACACTGGATGATACACTGGATAGCACTAGTGCATGGGGGACCTGGCACCCCCCCTGCGCACGCCTATGGCGCTGGTAAAGGCTGCATTTGATGGGCACTGGTGGGCTGCATTTGATGGGCACTGGTGGGCTGCATTTGATAGGCACTTCATTAAAAACGTGGGGTATACATGGGCTGGGCAAAGGGGGTGGATTCATGGGTGGAGCACAGGTGGGGGGGGGGGGCAAAATGAAGTTTCACCTAGGGAGTCAAAAATAAGCTGGATGCATTGCTTGAAAGCAGAAAGTAAGGGTCTGGAGGAGGACCAGTGGAGGGCTGGAGATCTCCTGCAGCTGCAGGAGAGGTGTGAGGGCCACATGAAGTGGCCTGGAGGGCCAGATTCGGCCCGCAGGCCTTGTGTTTGACACCTGTGCTCTAAAGTAAACACATTCTGTTTACCCTGGAGAGGTTCCAATGACTATATAAAAACTTAAATTCGATTTATAACTTGTGTGGTGCATGAAAAGCCAGATTTCTTCCTTTTTCAATGAGGTTCATGTCCCTAGCCTTGTTGCTGGTAATAGGTGTCATTTCAGAGTGGAGTCTTTTCTTCATCAGTTTCGTCAGACTTAGAACAGGAATTCTGATCTGATTCACGGCTCCTATCAGAATGAGAATTCCCAGTTTGATATCTTCTTTCTGAGTCTGACCACACCAGAACCATCAAAGAATTTAGAATTCCTGACCACCAATGAACCCATTAACAGGATCAGAATTTTTGTCCAAAGTCTGGCTAAAAGAATTATTTTCTTTCTTCATAATAGTATTATATGCAAGTCTGGCCATTGTTGGCGCCACCGCCAAGATCAGAATTCATGTCCCGAGTCTGGCGACCATTACCAAGATAAGAATTCTTGTGCCGAGTCTGGCCACCATTGGAGCCATTCCCAAGATCAAAATTCCTGTCCCGAGTCTGGCCACCTTTAAAATCATTGCCAAGATCAAAATTCCTGTCCCCAGTCTGGCCACCTTTGGAGTCATTGCCAAGATCAAAATTCCTGTCCCCAGTCTGGCCACCTTTGGAGTCATTGCCAAGATCAAAATTCCTGTCATGAGGCTGGTCAGCATTGGAGCCATTGCCAGGATCGGAATTCTTGTCCCGAGTCTGGCCACCATTGGAGTCATTGCCAAGATCGGAATTCTTGTCCCGAGTCTGGCCACTATTGGAGCCACTGCCAAGATCAAAATTCTTGTCCCGAGTCTGGCCACCATTGGAGCCATTGCCAAGATCAAAATTCTTGTCCCGAGTCTGGCCACCATTGGAGTCATTGCCAAGATCGGAATTCTTGTCCCGAGTCTGGCCACTATTGGAGCCACTGCCAAGATCAAAATTCTTGTCCCGAGTCTGGCCACCATTGGAGCCATTGCCAAGATCAGAATTCTTGTCCCGAGTCTGGCCACTATTGGAGCCATTGCCAAGATCTGAATTCTTGTCCTAAGTCTGGCCACCATTGGATTCATTGCCAAGATCAAAATTCCTGTCCCCAGTCTGGCCACCATTGGAGCCATTCCCAAGATCAAAATTCCTGTCCCGAGTCTGGCCACCTTTGGAGTCATTGCCAAGATCAAAATTCCTGTCCCCAGTCTGGCCACCTTTGGAGTCATTGCCAAGATCAAAATTCCTGTCCCGAGTCTGGCCACCATTGGAGTCATTGCCAAGATCAAAATTCCTGTCCCAAGTCTGGCCAGCACTGGAGCCACTGCCAAGATCAGAATTCTTGTCCCGAGTCTGGCCACCATTGGAGCCATTCCCAAGATCAAAATTCCTGTCCAGAGTCTGGCCACCATTGGATTCATTGCCAAGATCAAAATTCCTGTCATGAGGCTGGTCAGCACTGGAGCCATTGCCAGGATCGGAATTCTTGTCCCGAGTCTGGCCACCATTGGAGTCATTGCCAAGATCGGAATTCTTGTCCCGAGTCTGGCCACTATTGGAGCCACTGCCAAGATCAAAATTCTTGTCCCGAGTCTGGCCACCATTGGAGCCATTGCCAAGATCGGAATTCTTGTCCCGAGTCTGGCCACCATTGGAGCCATTGCCAAGATCAGAATTCTTGTCCCGAGTCTGGCCACTATTGAAGTCATTGCCAAGATCAGAATTCTAGTCCCAAGTCTGGCCACCATTGGAGCCATTCCCAAGATCAAAATTCCTGTCCAGAGTCTGGCCACCATTGGATTCATTGCCAAGATCAGAATTCTAGTCCCAAGTCTGGCCACCATTGGAGCCATTGCCTAGATCAGAACTCCTCTCTTGATTCTGGATACCCGGCAGGTTTAGAATACTTAACCTGAATCTGGCCACTATTCGAGTAATTGCAGGGATCACAATTCCCTTGACCCTCATCAGTCTAAACAATAAATCTTTTCTGTCACTGCCACCCTTTGGTCTTAGTAAAGTCTAAGAACTGAACGGTTACACCTCTGAGCAGCTCCTCAACAACGCTTCTTATTCTGTCAGACTGATCGATGAAGAATTTCTGAATTATAATATGCAAAATTCACAGTGTTCATTCATACAATGGCAGCATGCGTGGGACCCCAGCATTTGGTTTTCCATTAAATCTGTATTAACCACTTAAGCCCCGGACCAATATGCTGCTAAATGCCCAAAGGCATTTTTACAATTCGGCACTGCGTCACTTTAACAGACAATTGCGCGGTCGTGCGACGTGGCTCCCAAACAAATTTGGTGTCTTTTTTTCCCACAAATAGAGCTTTCTTTTGGTGGTATTTGATCACCTCTGCGGTTTTTATTTTTTGCGCTATAAACAAAAATAGAGCGACAATTTTGAAAAAAAATTCAATATTTTTTACTTTTTGCTATAATAAATATCCCCCAAAAACATATATAAAAACATTTTTTTTCCTCAGTTTAGGCCGATACGTATTCTTCTACCTATTTTTGGTAAAAAAAAAAAATCGCAATAAGTGTTTATCGATTTGGTTTGCGCAAAATTTATAGCGTTTACAAAATAGGGGATAGTTTTTTTAAATTTTTATTATTTTTATTTTTTTTACTACTATTGGCGGCGATCAGCGATTTTTTTCGTGACTGCGACATTATGGCGGACACTTCGGACAATTTTGACACATTTTTGGGACCATTGTCATTTTCACAGCAAAAAATGCATTTAAATTGCATTGTTTATTGTGAAAATGACAATTGCAGTTTGGGAGTTAACCACAGGGGGCGCTGTAGGAGTTAGGGTTCACCTAGTGTGTGTTTACAACTGTAGGGGGGTGTGGCTGTAGGACTGACATCATCGATCGAGTCTCCCTAATAAAAGGGATCACACGATCGATACGCCGCCACAGTGAAGCACGGGGAAGCCGTGTTTACATACGGCTCTCCCCGTTCTTCAGCTCTGGGGAGCGATCGCGACGGAGCGGCTATAAACAAATAGCCGTGCCGTCGTCCCGGATCGCTCCCCGCGGGAATCCGCACGCAGCGGAGGGGGTCCCGATTGGACCCCCCACCCGCTAGAAGGCAAGGACGTACCTGTACGCCCTTCTGCCTGTCCGTGCCATTTTGCGGACGTAAATAGTCGTGCGGCGGGCGTTAAACACTAAAGAAAGCATTTATTATATTGCATGGAGTTTGCATGTTTTCCCTGTGCCTGTGTGGGTTTC
The DNA here is from genome assembly GCF_905171775.1 of Rana temporaria. NCBI lineage: Eukaryota > Metazoa > Chordata > Amphibia > Anura > Ranidae > Rana > Rana temporaria. The sequence continues at coordinate 15,846,972 of NC_053501.1, forward strand.
CTCCGGGTACTCTGGTTTCTTCTCACACTCCAAAGACATGCTGGTAGTTAAAGTGGAACTTCACCCTCCCAATTAACATTGATTATTTTTGAACATCAAGCTGCGAGCATTAGTAAATAGATAGGAAAGTATATCATATTTGTTTGTTTTAAACTTGCTTTTTTACATTTCTTCAGTTACTTCCTGGTTTCTTGCCTAAGCAGAAGATGCCATACATCTCTTCAGAAGGGGAGGATAGGAGGAGGAGAGGTTTTCTCTACTAAGCACACTCTCCTGCATGCATGTCTTAGCTAAGGGCAGATGGATTCCAGGAAGTAAATGCTACATGAATTAATTGCCCTTACTCAAGATGGCCATGGCCAGAAATGCTGGGGGGGTTGTTTTTCAAAGTAATTTCTCAACAAAATAAAGCATTGAGACATGGTTTGATTTGAATATTAATGGTGCATGGTAACCAATCAGCTTCATTGTCAAAGCTTAACTGAACAAGCTGAAGTCAGAAGCCGATTGGTTACCATGCACAGCTGCACCAGATTCAGTTTTAGTAAATCTCCCCCACAGTGTTCACTTTTTACCAAGAAAATTAATAAAACGCGATCTGACCGAATATTTTCCAAAAGAACTGAATATCAAGTGAATGAGGAAAAAACACATATGACTGTATAGTGCCTGTATACCCCATGCCATGTCGTACTACAAATCCCAGAATGCCCCCTGCAGTATTTTCTGTCTCTGTAGAACTACAAATCCCAGAATGCCCCCTGCAGTATTTTCTGTCTCTGTAGAACTACAAATCCCAGAATGCCCCCTGCAGTATTTTTCCGTTTTTGTAGAACTACAAATCCCAGTATGTCCCCTGCAGTATTTTTCTGTCTCTGTAGTACTACAAATCCCAGAATGTCCCCTGCAGTATTTTCTGTCTCTGTAGTACTACAAATCCCAGTATGTCCCCTGCAGTATTTTCTGTCTCTGTAGTACTACAAATCCCAGGATGTCCCCTGCAGAATTTTCTGTCTCTGTAGTACTACAAATCCCAGGATGTCCCCTGCAGTATTTTTCTGTCTCTGTAGAACTACAAATCCCAGTATGCCCACTGCAGTATTACAACTCCCAGCATGTCCACTGGAGTATTGTCTGTCTCTGTAGTACTACAAATCCCAGCATGCCCCACAGGTTTATCTCGTGTCTCTGTATCATTACAAGTCTCGGCATCTTCCAATAGGATCTTAACCATATGTACACACCCACCATATCTCTGCAGCTGCCTTTCCAGTCCCTGTAGAACTACAAGTTCCAGCATCCCCTCTACTCTTTAAAAAAAGGATTTTTGTACTCACCGTAAAATCCATTTCTCTGAGTTCATAGACGGACACAGCCTTCATTGACATCACAGCTAGCACATCATCTCCTGGTAGGAAGAAGCATAACCCTAAGGTCAATGAAGGCTGTGTCCGTCTATGAACGAAAGAGAAAATACAACACCCCCTCCCCGGCATTGTAGAACTACAATTCCCAGCACCCCAGCACTGGCCAATGCCTCTGGCAAAAAATGCATAACACTACAAAAATATATATTTTCCTCCCTCTGATTGGACAGCGATACCCGGACCACACGCAGCACAGCTGAACTTTCTCACTTTCACCAGATGATGAAACCCTGCGAGTCTCCCGCCATCGGTCATTCCCGGCGGATCTCAGTGGAGGTCCCGGTCTGATGGAACGGGTGAATTGAAGGAGCTCTGGACCTCCCATAATAGCAGCTGAATCATAAGTCATATAAAGTGTCATCAGCAGCATGATGGGGGCTTTGTGGACAACCTGACCACACAATGATCACACACAATGATCACACAATGACCACACACAATGATCACACAATGACCACACACAATGATCACACAATGACCACACACAATGATCACACAATGACCACACACAATGATCACACAATGACCACACACAATGATCACACAATGACCACACACAATGACCACACACAATGACCACACACAATGACTACACACAATGACCACACACAATGATCACACAATGACTACACACAATGATCACACAATGATCACACAATGATCACACACAATGATCACACACAATGATCACACACAATGATCACACACAATGACTACATAATGATCACACAATGACTACACAATGATCACACAATGACCACACAATGATCACACAATGACTACACACAGATTGAGGAAATCCCCCACTGTGCATATTTATTGGATGAGGTGCAGAGCTCCTGCATTGGGGTGCAGAGCCCCATCACTGCCCTGGGATGTCGGAGCGATGGAGGTCAAGGCAAGGAGTCATCACTGAGAATCACATCTGGGGCATGCCAATGCTATGCCCACAGCCTATAGGTCCTTATTAAGCCCCCACACCGGAAAAGTGTTTGCCGTTATATATTCCACTGCTGCCACTTTAAACTCAGTGCTACCCCCCCCCCCATAGTATGCTATGGGGGGGGGGGTATATACCTCCCCGTATAGTATAACTTCCGATGCCAGCCTTCACCTATAGTACCACGCTTGGTACCATTCTTCCTCTATAATACAGCACGTGGTATACTTGGATTTTGCAAAAGTGTTCAATACAGTTCCCCACACACGGCTCATGTGTAAGGTAAGGTCTACAGGATTGGAAATATCAGTTTGTAAATGGATAGAAAACTGGCTAAAAGACAGAATTCAGAGAGTCGTGGTTAATGATTCTTACTCTGAATGGTCCAAGGTTATCAGTGGTGTACCCCAAGGTTCAGTGTTATCAGTGGTGTACCCCAAGGTTCAGTGTTATCAGTGGTGTACCCCAAGGTTCAGTGTTATCAGTGGTGTACCCCAAGGATCAGTGATATCAGTGGCAAACCCCAAGGTTCAGTGTTATCAGTGGTGTACCCCAAGGATCAGTGATATCAGTGGTGTACCCCAAGGATCAGTGATATCAGTGGTGTACCCCAAGGATCAGTGTTATCAGTGGTGTACCCCAAGGATCAGTGTTATCAGTGGTGTACCCCAAGGATCAGTGTTATCAGTGGTGTACCCCAAGGTTCAGTGTTATCAGTGGTGTACCCCAAGGATCAGTGTTATCAGTGGTGTACCCCAAGGTTCAGTGTTATCAGTGGTGTACCCCAAGGTTCAGTGTTATCAGTGGTGTACCCCAAGGTTCAGTGTTATCAGTGGCGTACCCCAAGGTTCAGTGTTATCAGTGGTATACCCCAAGGATCAGTGTTATCAGTGGCGTACCCCAAGGTTCAGTGTTATCAGTGGCGTACCCCAAGGATCAGTGTTATCAGTGGTGTACCCCAAGGTTCAGTGTTATCAGTGGTGTACCCCAAGGTTCAGTGTTATCAGTGGTGTACCCCAAGGTTCAGTGTTATCAGTGGCGTACCCCAAGGTTCAGTGTTATCAGTGGTATACCCCAAGGATCAGTGTTATCAGTGGCGTACCCCAAGGTTCAGTGTTATCAGTGGCGTACCCCAAGGTTCAGGGTTATCAGTGGTGTACCCCAAGGTTCAGTGTTATCAGTGGTGTACCCCAAGGATCAGTGTTATCAGTGGTGTACCCCAAGGTTCAGTGTTATCAGTGGTGTAACCAAAGGTTCAGTGTTATACCCCAAGGATCAGTGTTATCAGTGGTGTACCCCAAGGATCAGTGTTATCAGTGGTGTACCCCAAGGTTCAGTGTTATCAGTGGTGTACCCCAAGGATCAGTGTTATACCCCAAGGATCAGTGTTATCAGTGGTGTACCCCAAGGTTCAGTGTTATCAGTGGTGTAACCAAAGGTTCAGTGTTATACCCCAAGGATCAGTGTTATCAGTGGTGTACCCCAAGGATCAGTGTTATCAGTGGTGTACCCCAAGGTTCAGTGTTATCAGTGGTGTACCCCAAGGATCAGTGTTATCAGTGGTGTACCCCAAGGATCAGTGTTATCAGTGGTGTACCCCAAGGATCAGTGTTATACCCCAAGGATCAGTGTTATCAGTGGTGTACCCCAAGGTTCAGTGTTATCAGTGGTGTAACCAAAGGTTCAGTGTTATACCCCAAGGATCAGTGTTATCAGTGGTGTACCCCAAGGATCAGTGTTATCAGTGGTGTACCCCAAGGATCAGTGTTATACCCCAAGGATCAGTGTTATCAGTGGCGAACCCCAAGGTTCAGTGTTATCAGTGGTGAACCCCAAGGTTCAGTGTTATCAGTGGTGTACCCCAAGGTTCAGTGTTATCAGTGGTGTACCCCAAGGATCAGTGTTATCAGTGGTGTACCCCAAGGATCAGTGTTATCAGTGGTGTACCCCAAGGATCAGTGTTATACCCCAAGGATCAGTGTTATCAGTGGTGTACCCCAAGGTTCAGTGTTATCAGTGGTGTACCCCAAGGAACAGTGTCATCAGTGGTATACCCCAAGGATCAGTGTTATACCCCAAGGATCAGTGTTATCAGTGGTGTACCCCAAGGTTCAGTGTTATCAGTGGTGTACCCCAAGGTTCAGTGTTATCAGTGGTGAACCCCAAGGGTCAGTGTTATCAGTGGTGTACCCCAAGGTTCAGTGTTATCAGTGGTGTACCCCAAGGATCAGTGTTATCAGTGGTGTACCCCAAGGTTCAGTGTTGGGACACTTACTATTTATATCTTAATAAATGATATTGGGTCTGGGATTAAAGTAACATTTCTGTCTTTGCAGATGACACCAAGCTATGCCGTGGAATAACGTCCTTACAGGATGTCTCCAATTTACAAGCCGACCTCAATGCTCTGTCTAATTGGGCGACTAAGTGGCAAACGAGGTTTAATGTTGATAAATGTAAAGTTATGCACTTGGGGGCTAAGAATATGCATCATACATACTAAGGGGGGGGGGGGGTACAACTGGAGGGATCCGTAGCGAATAAGGATTTGGGGGTTCTGGTAGATCATAAGCTCAATAATGGCATGCAATGCCAAGCTGCGGTTTCCAAAGCGAGCAAAGTCCTTTCTTGTATAAGAGAGGTATGGACTCCAGAGAGAGAGATATCATTTTGCCCCCCCTGTACAAATCATTAGTAAGTCCTCATCTGGAATATGCAGTTCAGTTTTGGGCCCCAGTTCTCAAAAAGGATATCGGGGAACTGGAGAAAGTGCAGAGAAGAGCAACCAAACTGATAAGAGGCATGGAGGAGCTCAGCTATGAGGAGAGATTAGAGGAACTGAATATATTCTCTCTTGAGAAGAGGAGATTAAGGGGGGGGGGTGATCAACATGTACAAATATTTAAGGGGTCCATATAGTGAACTTGGTGTTGAGTTATTCACTTTAAGGTCATCACAGAGGACAAGTGGGCACTCTTTACATCTGGAGGAAAAAAGATTTAATCACCAAATACGGAAAGGTTTCTCCACAGTAAGAGCTGTGAAAATGTGGAACAGACTCCCTCCAGAGGTGGTTCTGGCCAGCTCAGTAGATTGCTTTAAGAAAGGTCTGGATACTTTCCTGAATGTACATAATATAACTGGGTACTAACATTTATAGGTAAAGTTGATCCGGGGAAAATCCAATTGCCTCTCGGGGGATCAGGAAGGAATTTTCCCCTGCTGTAGCAAATTGGATCTGCTGGGGTTTTTCGCCTTCCTCTGGATCAACTGTGGGTGAAGGATTGTGTATATGGGATTGTATGTTGTTTTTTTGGCTGAACATGATGGACTTGTGTCTTTTTTCAGCCTGGCTATGTAACCCGGTGCCTGCCATTCTCCCAGTATAGTACAACTTATGGTGTTAGCCTCTGTCTAACGTATATTGCGCAGTGCCAGTTTCACCCACAGTACAGTGCCTGGTACCAGTCTCCCTCTATAGTACCCAGTGCCATCATCCCTCTTATAGAACATCTCTCTGTCCCAGACTTCCCCTACAGTAGAGTTCCTAGTTCCAGTCTTTCCCTATAGTACAGCACTTACTGGCAAGTGCCAACTGCCCCCTAGGTCCCGTATCCCTCTTACAGTACAGTGCCCAATGCCAGCCTTCTCCCTTAGTACAGAATGCAGTTTCACCCTTACCTTATAGAATAGTGCAAAGTAGAAGCTACCCCTATACTACAATGCATGGTTTTAGCCTCTCATTATAATATAGTGCCCAGTACCAATTTATCCTTAAGGTAGAGTGCCCAGTGCCAGTCCCCTTCTATAGTACATGACCCAGTGCCATCCTCCCAATATAGAGCAGCTCTGTCCCAGCCTTCATCTACAGTATAGTTCCCAAGTCCAGTCTTCCCCGTACAGTACAGTACCCACTGCCAGCTGCCCCCTATAGTATAGCACCTGGGTCATGTCTCCCTCTCATAGTACAGTACCCAATGCCAACCTTCTCCTATAGTATAGCATGTCGTTTCACCCTTACCTTATAGAATAGTACAAAGTAAAGGCTACCCCTATACTACAATGCGTGGTTTCAGACTCTCATTATATTATAGTGCCCAGTACCAGTTTACCCTCTAAAAGGTACAGTGCCTGGTGGCATTCTCCTTATAAATTACAGGGTTCAATGGCAACTTCTCCATATAGAACAGCTTTCTTTCCAGCCTCCCCCTATAGTATAGTTCCCAGGTCCTATAGTACAGCACCCACTGCCAGCCGCCCCCTATGGTATAGCACCTGGGTCCTGTCTTCTATATTACAGTGCCCAATGCCAACCTACCCCTATAGTATGGTGTGCAGTTTCAGCCTCACCTTATAATCCAGTGCCCAGGTCCAGTTTACCCCTATAGTACAATGCATGTGTTCCGCCGCCTCCTATAGTCCAGTGTCCAGGTCCAGTATACCCCTATAGTACAATACACAGGTTCAGCCTCCCCTTATAGAACAGTGCCCAGTGTCAGTTTCCCCTTATAGTAACACGCTTGCCAGTCTCCCTTTCAGTCCAATGCCAGGCTCACCTGGTGAACAGCACGGTGCCATGGTGTAACTGGTCCTGGCTCACTATCTGCCAGCTGTCCCGGATCAGCACTTTCTGGGGTTCTGTAAGCGTCTCTTTCTCCATGTTCCTCGGCTCGGTGCCCCCCCTCTCTACAGTCCTCTGGGGTGGTCGTGTAGTGGGCAGTGCCCAGCTTTATTGATGCCACAGGATGGTCAGCATGGCACAGAAAGAGATCTCTCAGTTTTGTAGATCTGCTTTATTCACTCATCTCGGTTTGGTGTGAGGGACTGTCAGCTCTTCCAGCATTTAAAGCCTCTCCGACCCCTCCCCCACATCCAGCACTCCGCTTAAAGGCACAGCATCCTCCATAGACTCCGGGATCTGTTTTCCCAGATGTTCCCGACTCCTGCTGGGAGAAGAAAACAACATTATTAACCCATCACATCCCAGTGTTACATTCCAATACAGAATATGGATCACTAGTAGCTACATTAATTACACTAATGGTGCTCCCCTACCACACTGTACCTCCAACACAGCCCCCCTTTCCCCACTATACCTGCCACACAGCCCACCTCACCACTATACCTCCAACACAAATGCCCCTCCCTCCCACCGCTTCACCACCACCATCATACCTCCAACACAAATACCCCTCCCTCCCACCGCTTCACCACCACCATCATACCTCCAACACAAATACCCCACGCCTCACCACCTACGCCTCACCACCAACACAAATATCCCTCCCTCCCACCCACGCCTCACCACCACACCTCCAACACAAATACCCCTCCCTCCCACCCACGCCTCACCTCCAACACAAATACCCCTCCCTCCCACCCACGCCTCACCTCCAACACAAATACCCCTCCCTCCCACCCACGCCTCACCTCCAACACAAATACCACCTCCCTCCCACTCATGCCTCACCACCACCATCATACCGCCAACACAAATACCCCTTCCCTCCCACTGCTTCACTACCACACCTCCAACACGCCCCTCCTTTCCACCCACGCCTCACCACCATCATACCTCCAACAGAAATACCCCCTCCTTCCCACCGCTTCGCCACCACCATCATACTTCCAACACAAATGCCCCTCCCTCCCACTGCTTCACCACCACCCCTCCAACACAAATGCCCCTCCCTCCCACCCACGCCTCACCACCATCATACCTCCAACAGAAATACCCCTCCCACCGCTTCGCCACCACCATTATATCTCCAACACAAATACCCCTTCCCTCCCACTGCTTCACCACCACGCCTCCAACACAAATGCCCCTCCCTCCCACCTACGCCTCACCACCATCATACCTCCAACACAAATGCCCCTTTGTCCCAACCACACCTCACTACCACCACCACGCCTCCAACACAAATGCCCCTCCCTCCCACCTACGCCTCACCACCATCATACCTCCAACACAAATACCCCTCCCTCCCTCTGCTTCACCACCACGCCTCCAACACAAATGCCCCTCCCTCCCACCCACGCCTCACCACCATCATACCTCCAACAGAAATACCCCCTCCTTCCCACCGCTTCGCCACCACCATTATATCTCCAACACAAATACCCCTTCCCTCCCACTGCTTCACCACCACGCCTCCAACACAAATGCCCCTCCCTCCCACCTACGCCTCACCACCATCATACCTCCAACACAAATGCCCCTTTGTCCCAACCACACCTCACTACCACCACCACGCCTCCAACACAAATGCCCCTCCCTCCCACCTACGCCTCACCACCATCATACCTCCAACACAAATGCCCCTTTGTCCCAACCACACCTCACTACCACCACCACAACTCCAACACAAATGCCCCTCCTTCCCACCACCATACCTCCAACACAAATGCCCCTCTCTCCCACCTCACCACCACCACAACTCCAACACAAATGCCCCTCCTTCCAAGACAAATGCTCCTCCCCCTCACCACCACCATACCCTCCAACACATGCCCCCCCACCCATTACTGTAACTCATTATAAAAAAACCCTTTAATGGCCTTTATGCAGTTTGATGTTCTATTGATGAGATGCTACAGAGGAGCCGTTATATATCCTTTGTTTTCTGCTTTCTTCAGGAGTTCAAAACTTCAAGTGATATTTTCTTCAATGGATTTACAGACGTGCCGAAAACTATCTGGGCTGCAGACGTACATCACCCAGTACACGGTGAGGCCCCGTACACACGACCGAGTTTCTCGGCATAATTCAGCCAGAACCTCGGTCGGAGCTGCATTCTGCCGAGAAACCCGGCCGTGTGTACACTTTCGGCCGAGCAAACCGACGAGAATCTCGTCGTGCCAAATGGAGAACATGTTCTCTATTTCCTCGTTACTCAATGAGGAAATTTGGCTCGCCGAGATCCTCGGCGGCTTCACAAGAAACTCGACGAGCAAAACTATGTTTTGCTCGTCGAGTTTCTCGGTCGTGTGTACGGGGCCTGACTGTGAGCTTCAAGCTGTATTATTGCTGGTGAAATCCAGAGTATGCAGAGAAACACGCAACAGCAATGAGACATATAGAGGAACACGTGACAGCCATGTAACATACAGAGGAACATGTGATAGCTCTGAATCATGGACTCCCATGTATCTTGCAGAAAAACATGCAGCTCCCATGTAACATATGACTTCCATGTAGCATGCAGAGGAACTTGCGACTCCTGTGTTACATGCAGAGGAACCCAAGACAACCAAACCATATAACCTACAGAGCAACAAGCCACATGCAGAGGAAAGTGTGACTCTCATGTAACATGTAAAGGAACATGAAACTTCCATGTAACATGCAGAGGATTATGTGACTCCCTTGTAACATGCAGAAATATATTAAGCAACTGTGCGACATGCAAAAAAACAACAAGTTACTCCCTAGTATGCAGAGACCATGTTTCTCATGTATGTTACATGCAGAGGAACACGAGACAACCGAATCATGTAGCCTACAGAGCAACAAGCCACATGCAAAGGAAAGTGTGACTTCCATGTAACATGTAAAGGAACATGAAACTCCCATGTAACATGCAGAGGATTATGTGACTCCCTCGTAACATGCAGAGGAATATTAACCACATCCATACCAGCCCATTGTAAAATGACGTCCACAACGGACCTCTAACGATCCGGGTGGACGTCATATGACGTCCTGGGCTTTGTGGGGGGGATATCTGAATGATGCCTGCAGCTAGAGGCATCATTCAGATATCCTTCTCTTGTGCCGGCGATTCTGCACAACTTAAGAACGATCATAGCGGCGGTTCCGGTGCTTCTCCGGGCTCTCCCGTGCCATCGGGGGCCCGGAGAACGAATCGTCCGGCGCTGGCAGGAAGCATAGAGATGACTGGTGACCAGATGGTCACCAGTCATCTCTATGACCGGCGGAGGACCCGGGCGCGATGTGATGACGTCACGCCCGGGTCCCCGTAAGTAAACAAAGCCGCAATTGCGGCTGCTAAGCAACAGTAAGCATGAGATTGGTGAATTTTTTTTCACCGATTTCATGCCTGGAGGAGAGATGTGCGGTCTTATTGACCCTGCATCTCTCCATAAAGAGTACCTGTCACACACATTCCTATTACAAGGGATGTTTACATTCCTTGTAATAGGAATAAAAGTAATAATAAAAAAAATAAAATTAAAAAAAAAAGTGTAAAAAAATAAATAAATATGTAAAAAAAAAAAAAAAATTTTTAACGCCGCTGTCCCCAGTAGCTCGCGCGCAGAAGCGAACGCACACGCAAGTCCCGCCGACATATGTAAACGCCGTTTAAACCACATATGTGAGGTATCGCCGCGTGCGTTAGAGTGTGTGCAACAATTCTAGCACTAGATCTCCTCCGTAAATCTAAACTGGTAACCTGTAAAAAATTTCAAAGCGTTGCCTATGGAGATTTTTAAGTACCGAAGTTTGGCGCCATTCCATGAGTGTGCGCAATTTTAAAGCGTGACATGTTAGGTATCTATTTACTCGGTGTAACATCATCTTTCATATTTTACAAAAAAAATTGGGCTAACTTTACTGTTTTGTTATTTTTTTAATTCATGAAACAATTTTTTTCCCAAAAAAAGGCGTTTGAAAAATTATTGCGCAAATACCGTGCAAGATAAAACGTTTCAATGACCGTCGTTTTATTCCCTAGGGTGTCTGATAAAAAAAACATATGTTTAGGGGGTTCTGCGTAATTTTCTAGCAAAAAAATTATGATTTGTACATGTAGGAGAGAAGTGCCAGAATAGGCCTGGTATGGATGCGTGTATAAAAGCCTGGTATGGAAGCGGTTAAGCAAATGTGCGACATGCAAAGAAACAAGCTACTCCCTAGTATGCAGAGACCATGTTTCTCATGTATGTTACATGCAGAGGAACACGAGAAAGCCATGAAACCTATAGAGGAAAACGTAACTCCCGTGTCACATGCAGAGGAACACGCTTCTCCCATCTAACATAGAAGAATATGAGACAACTGCGGAACATGCAAAGAAATATGCTGCTCCTATGTAAGCAGAGATCGCGTTTCTCATATATGTTGTATCTATGCAGACATAGAGATTTCCCAGCAACCCTTATGTCCAGGGTATAAAAATAGCCAAACACATATTCTAATAAGCAGATTGTCATGAAATAATTGGTGGCGTTTCCGCGTGTTGCGGCTGATGAAGGGACAATTTATACTAATTAGCGGAGAGCACTGGCGAGTAATTATGGGTGACAGAGATTAATGGGCACTCCACAGACACTGATCCCCAGAACCTGGGCTGCAATTCACAGTGGTAAGCTCCAATACCGTACACAAATCTGTCCAATCACAACAGACCTACCGGAAGATGGTACGAAACAGACATCCTGAGCGAAAACATGCACGAAATTACAAGATAGACGGGCCACGCTGCAAGACCCCTCCTGGTTTGTAATACCTAAAAGGAACTTCACACGTGTTCCTCACCTTTCTCCATCTCGCTTTACAGATTTAATCAATTACCCTACAACAGGGGTGTCCAACCAGTGGCTCGTGGAGCCCTCTGATGTGGCCCGCGACCTCCTGCTCTGGGATGGAATAGAATAGAATACTGTTATTAAAGGGGTTTTCCACCCATTTTTTAAGTTTATTAAAAGTCAGCAGCTACAAAAAGTACTTACCTGCTCCAGCATTCCAGCGACGCTCCTCCCCCCCCCTCCCTGGCCGGCGTCTTCATTGTCACTGTGGGCACCCGGCCGTGACAGCTTTCGGCTTCACGGCCGGGCACCCACTGCGCATGCGCAAGCGGCACTGCGCATGCGAGCGCGGCCCGGCGCTGCGCTGTTTGATTGGACAGGCGATCGCCTAGGACCTGACGTGTCCTAGGCGATCGCCTACAGGGAGGGGCTGCCAAAAGGCGATTAAGCTTAAAGCCCCCACTCCCCCCCCCAAAAAAATTACATGCCAAATGTGGCATGCGCCGTCCGTGGAATTTCCCAGTGTGCATTGCTCCAAAGTACGCCGCGAGGACGTCATTGGTTTCGACGTGAACTTAAATGACGTCCAGCCCCATTCACGGACGACTTACGCAAACGACGTAACTTTTTCAAATTTCGACTCGGGAACGACGGCCATACTTAACATTGCTACGCCGCACTTATGCCACCATATAGCAGGGGCAACATTATGCCGGGAAAAGCCTAACGTAAACGGCATATCTTTACTGCGTCGGCTGCCCGTACGTTCGGGAATTCGCGTATCTAGCTAATTTGCATACTCGACGCGGAATTCGACTGAAGCGCCACCTAGCGGTCAGCAAAAATATTCAGTTAAGATCCGACGGCGTAAGACTTACGCCTGTCGGATCTAATGGATATCTATGCGTAACTGATTCTAAGAATCAGTCGCATAGATACAACGGCCCAGATTAGGACTTACGACGGCGTACATGTCGCTGCGCCGTCATAAGTCCTTTCAGAATCTGGCCCATTGTCTCTCAGACAGCATGATAGCACTTATTGTATGCAGATTTGAGGAATGGTGCACTTATTCCAAAAGTAATGTGACAATAAATCATTTAAGCAATTACAATATACACACACACACACACACACACGACAAACCAACCGTGATACGAAATTAATGTAATGGTATATAGATAGAAGCAAAGAAAGTCCCATATAAAAAAAAAGTCCTTTAAAAGACTTAAAGTGGATGTAAAGCCACTCTCATCCTTTCTAATCTCCTGCCATAGTGCTGATCTATAAGGATATAGATGCCTCCTGCATGTATCCTCACCTGTCAAATGTCTCCCCTCTGTCTGTTATAAGAACTGAAAAGCTGCAGATTCTGTGAGTGGATCTGTTGTCTGGAGTGGAGTCATGCTGTCAGTAGACTCTCCGCCCACCTCTACACTCCTTTTGTCAACATGCATTTTTTCCTATGTATTTCTTACACTGAATTCTGCTAGGATGACTAACATCCAGTCAAAATCCAGTAAAAGTAACCACATAACTTCAGAATAGGAGTGGGGGGTAGGAATTAAAAAAGAATGCCGGTCTCCAGGCTAGTGCATGAGATATGTTGATAACCTGTCACTCACAGCAAGGGGGCGTAACGGACTAAGGTTTTTCTCTGTAAGTCCGTTTTATTTCACTGAACAATAAAAGAGGATTGCTCAGAGCTGGATTAACTCTGTGTGGCAAGACTGGGCACAGATGATAGGAAATCGTATACTGTACATTGTGACATCAAAAAACAACAACAAAAAACCTTGGGTTTACATTCACTTTAATAGTCTTAAAACTTCTTAACCACTTAAGACCCGGACCTTTAGGCAGCTAAAGGACCCGGACAGTTTTTGCGATTCGGCACTGCGTCGCTTTGAATGACAATTGCGCGGTCGTGCGACGTGGCTCCCAAACAAAATTGGCGTCCTTTTTTTCCCACAAATAGAGCTTTCTTTTGGTTGTATTTGATCACCTCTGCGGTTTTTATTTTTTGCGCTATAAACAAAAATAGAGCGACAATTTTGAAAAAAATGCAATATTTTTTACTTTTTGCTATAATAAATATCCCCCAGAAATATATATAAAAAAAATGTTGGCGCTATATAAATCCTGTATAATAATCAGAAAGAACATAGCTTTGGAAAGGGACTCAAGCAATTTGTTCATGTGGTTCTAAAGACTGGTTCATCCTCCACAGGGATGGTCAACGTTTTGTTAAGACCTGATATTGCTGGATCCACATAGGAGGAAATCCACTTTTTGACAAAATCCTTCTTAAATGGGCACTGGGGTGTTATACAAGGGACAAAACAAAAAATGTATTTAATCTGTTATTCGAAATTAGTTTTGTTTATTCGTATTCTAAATCAATTAAACTTTTTGGAATTCGGATAGTTTTTGAATCAATTTCGAATAGTTTTCGAATTGGAATAGTTTTAACCACTTCCATACAGGGCACGTATACACCTTCCCGCCCAAGCCAATTTTCAGCTTTCAGCACTGTCGCACTTTGAATGGCAATTGCGCGGTCATGCTACACTGTACCCAAACAAAATTGGCGTCCTTTTTTTCCCACAAATAGAGCTTTCTTTTGGTGGTATTTGATCACCTCTGCGATTTTTTTTTTCTGCGCAACAACTAAAAAAAGACTGAAAATTTAAAAAAAAAAAAAACGTTTTTATTTTTTTCTGTTACATTTTTTGTAAATAAGTAAGTTTTCTCTTTCAATTACGGGCACTGATATGGCGGCACTGATGGGCACCGATGAGATGGCACTGATGGACATCAATGAGGTAGTACTGATGGGCACAGATGAGGTGGCACTGATTGGGGGCGCTTGTATGCGGCACTGATGGGCACACATAGGCGGCACTGATGGGCACACATAGGCGGCACTGGTGGGCACACATAGGCGGCACTGATGGGCACACATAGGCGGCACTGATGGGCACACACAGGCGGCACTGGGCACTCATAGGCGGCACAGATGGGCACTCATGGGCGGCACTTATGGGTGGCACTGATGGCTACTTATGGGTGGCACAGATGGGCACTGATAGGTGGGCACTGGGCATGGATGGGCACTGTGGGGTGGCACTGATGGACACTGTAGGGTGGCACTGATTAACCTATGTTGCCAGTCAGTGCCCATTTGTGGGCACTGATTGGCATCATTTTTTTTAATGCTTCTTTTTTTTACAGCCTTTTTTTTTTTAGCCTTTTTTTTTTTTTAGCCTTTTTTTTTTTTGATCTGCCTTTTTTATTTATTTTTTGATCTGCCTTTTTTTTTTTTTTTTTTTTTTAGCCTTTTTTTTTTTTATCTTCCCTTCCCTGGTGGTCCATGTGGCGATCCGAGGGGGGGCTGCGCTGATAAACAATCAGCGCGAACCCCCCCTGTCAGGAGAGCAGCCGTTCGGCTCTCCTCTACTCGCGTCTGTCAGACGCGAGTGAGGAAGAGCCGTCAACGGCTCTTCCTGTTTACATCGTGATCAGCCGTGATTCGACGCGGCTGATCACGTGGTAAAGAGTCTCCGTGAGAGACTCTTTACCGAGATCGGTGTTGCGGGGTGTCAGACTGACACCCCGCAACAACGATCGCCGCGATGCGCGCCCCCGGGGGCGCGCAGCGGCTCAGAATCCTGAGGACGTCATATGACGTCCGGTCAGGATTCTACAACCACTTTGCCGCCGTCAATCTGTCATTGGCGGGCGGCAAGTGGTTAAAATTCAAAATGTTTTTAAAATAGAAAACTATTCCAATCCGAATTTTAAAACATTTAGAATTTTAAAACTATTCGAAATCGAAAACTATTCCAATCCAAATTTTAATAGTTTTCTAATTTTCCAAAGAGAATAAAAAAAATAGAAAATAAAGGAATAGATTAGAATAAAATAAAAATTATAATAAAATAGAAAATAATATAAACAGAAAATAAAATAATAGAATATAACAGAGTAAAACAGAACAAAACAAAATCTATATATATAAAACTCAACGTGTGTATGTATGTTCCAGCATCACGTCCAAACGGCTAAAGATATAAACATGAAACTTGGCACACATGTTACTTATATGTCAGCAACAAACATAGGATAGGTGGTTTAACCCTTACCTACCCCCATTTGCCATGGTCGGGGTTTTCCTTTAAAGTCCCATTCAACTCTATGGGAAATACATGTTACTTCATAACTTCCAAACGGCTGTAGATATTTCCATAACACTTGGTCACATGTTACTTATATGTCCACTTAAACTATAGGATAGTTAATTTATCCCTTAACTACCCCCATTTGTGAGGGTCGGGGTTTTTGTTTAAAGTCCCATGCAAATCAATGGGAAATGTATGTTCCCACATAACTTCTGTACGCCTGGAGATATTTCAATAATACCTGGTACACATATTACTTATATGCCAAATAAAAATATATGACAGTTAAATTAACCCTTACCTACACCCTTATATAAAAGATGGGTATATTTATATTACTATGATTTTCCTCCCCAAAAGGTTAGGATAGGAAGACCGGGCAACGCCGGGTATTCAGCTAGTAGAAAATAAAAGAACAGAATAGAAAAAAAGGAATAGAATAAAATAGAAAGAATATAACATCTTCTGAAATTCGAATAGAAATGAATATAAGTAAAAAAACAATAGAACAAATAGAAATAATATAACCATTTCCCAAAATTCAAACAGAACCAATTTGAATAGATTAGACTGGGAAGATGGTTATATTCATTCTATTCTATTGCCTTTTTCTAAACAGTACTAGTCTGTCAGAATCAATTTGAATAGAATAGAAAATAACAGACTAGTACTGTAAACAACAGAATAGGAGGCATATAACCATCTTCCCAGTCTAATGTATTCTTTTATATTCAAATTAGAATTTTGGGGAATGGTTATATTTTATTATATTATATTGTTTTTTTATATTCTATTCTTTTTCTATTTGTTTATTCTATTCAAATTCAAAATTAATTCTATTCACATTTCAGAAGATGGTTATATTCATTCTATTCTATTGTTTTTTTTTTATACTATTATGTTATTTTTTATTCTAATCTATTCTTTTCTACTCTATTCAAATGCAAATTGATTTTATTTGAATTTTGGGAAGTTGTTTTTTTCTTTCTATTCTATTGTTTTTTTAAGTGTATTCTTTTCTCTATTATAGTCTATTCTATTCCTTTTTTCTACTCTGTTATTTGTTATGTATTCAAATTCAAATGTATTCTATTTGAAATTAGAATTTCAGAAGATGATTATATTCAATTTTTTTTATTCTTTTTTTAAATCAAAACAACGTTTATTGAGCATAAAGAAAGGGATTACAGACAATCGAATATCTAGTGCAACAGGCCAATTTTTTTTTTATTCTATTCTGTTTTTATTTTCTATTTGGTTCTGTTTTTTACTCTATTATATTCTATTATTTTATTTTCTGTTGTATTCTTTTCTATACATTTTTTTCCATTTTATTCCTTTATTTTCAAAAATTCGAAAACTATTCAAATTCAAATTTCGTCTGAATTTTTTTTGTAATTTTGAATTTGGTTAAATTCGGTACTATTGTAATTTGGATACATCCAAATTTCCGAAAAAACAAAAATTTGTCCAAATTTCAATTCGGAACAAAACGAACTGCACATGTCTACCAATGATGCCGGGGAAGACTCCAAAAGGCACAGATTTGAGCAGAAAGCAATATTCCAGGCCACCAGTGTCAGACACCTTTAGGGGGTGCACGGCAGGCAGTACTGGAACAGTAATGGCCCGTACACACGATCAGAGTTTCTGATGGAAAAAGCCAGATGAACTTTTTCCATCAAATTTTCCGATCGTGTATAGCCCCCCTTCGGAGTTTTTTCATCGTAAATTCCGATGAATTCTATCGGAGTTTAGATATAGAACATGTTCTATTTTTTTTCCAATGGAAATCCATCGGAATTCCGATGTAATTTATCTAGGCAAAAGCCTGATCGTGTGTACACGGCATTAGAGGACCAGGGGCAGCAGGGCTATCTCTCATGCATCTAGAACTGAGCAGGTTGGAGTGCAAGTATAGCTAAGGGGGCAAGGCTAGGACTTGGATACTCATGCACCTGGCAGCTGGGCAGCAGTGGTAGGGTAAGGCCTCGTACACACGATAGGTTAACCAGAGGACAACGGTCTGATGGACCGATTTCATCGGTCAAAACCGATCGTGTGTGGGCCCCATAGGTTATTTAACCTTAGGTTAAAAAAAAGTCAACTTGCTTTAAAAATTTAACCGATGGATTCCTAACCGATAGGTCAAAACCGATCGTTAGTAGGCACGACCATCGGTTAAAAATCCACACATGCTCAGAATCAAGTCGACGCATGCTTGGAAGCATTGAACTTCGTTTTTTTTCAGCACGTCGCCACCGCGTTCTGACACGATCGGTTATTTAACCTATGGTGTGTAGGCGTGACGGACCATCAGTCAGCTTCATCGGTTAACCCATGACAACGGTCCTTCAGACCGTTCTCATCGGATGGACAGATCATGTGTACGAGGCTTTAGAAAGCCAAAAGTGACCATGTCACTGTAAGGGCTCATTTACACTTGTTTCGGCTTCAACACACATTAACGGCTAGTTTAAACTTGCTTCAAAACAAGGCTTCGGACAGGCTTTGTTAAAGCTCTCTGAACACCAGTCAAAGCTCCTGTCACTAAATAAAATGGCTAGCTTACAGTCCTGTTTACACCTTGCTTTTGCTTTGCTTCAAAAATTATACCTGTAACAGGATGACCCGTGACACCCAGAGACTTTGTGAGGATGGGGGATACTCCTGTGTCAGCGTCACTGATAACTCTTGGGTCTGAGTCCACCCTGTGCCCTTTGGGCATGGGGTGGCAAGTGAATCATAATTCATGTATTACATGAGATGGGACATCACTGATAGTTCGTATTGCAGGATTTTGAGATACTGCAAGATGTTGGTTAATTGTGACCCAACCAGTCAATAGTGACTCATACTATGATTAGCCCTGACTAGTGACATGCTAATTGAGTCAGGGCCTGGAAGACATTCTATTGTCCTTGTGTAAAGGGGTTGTAACGGACAGGTGTTAATCCAGGTCTGCTCCCAGACCTCTAATTATGTATGCTAAATACTGTTTATGTGTGGAATGTACTTGTCGGAGACAGAGCGTCTGTCTGGGGATGTGGATTGGGAAGAGATCATTGTGTGATGGCGTTTTGTTTGAGTTCTGTTAATCAAAGAATGTGATTGAAGCCTTAGTGTGTGATTTTATTGTCTCTTTGAATACTGTCACATGATTGTAACTGCATAAAAAGCTGAGAAGAAACCATTAAAAGTTAGTTCATATTTTGACGCAGTAACAGAGCTTGTCAGTCTCGTTATTGAGGGAATTCTTATGGAATGGATCGGGTCTGCCTGTTGGTTGGAGTGTCGATAAGCTGTCTTGGATGGGATGAAAGGTCGTAAAACGGTGGTGACCGTTACAATACCCCATGCAGCTTTAGTGGTGCTTCAAAGCCTCCATAGAAGTCTATGGCAAAGCTTGCTTGAAGCCCCACCGAAGCCCAACCAAAGGCTCATTAAAGCCCAATCGAAACCCCCACCAAAGGCTCATTGAAGCCTTACCAAAGCCCCACCAAAGGCTCATCGAAGCCTTACCGAAGCCCCACCAAAGGCTCATCGAAGCCCCAAGCAAAAGCAAGGTGTACACAAGACTGTAAGCTTAGCATTTTATTTAGTGACAGGAGCTTTGACTGGCAGTCAGAGAGCTTTAACAAAGCCTGTACGAAGCCTTGCTTTGATGCAAGACATCAGACGAACCGCGGAGAGTTCCACGTTCCATTTGCAATCAGGAGCAGCAATGGCAAGTTGCTTACTCAACGCTGAACGGTGCAAAAGAGAGCATGAAGCACACACATGTGACTCCCTCCAACCAATTACATCAGGTCTCAGTCCCTTTGTGTTAACCCCTTCAGGCTAGCCCTGCAATGTCCAGTACAGAGGGGTCTGGGTTGGGTATGGTACTCCCAAGTCAAGCTAAAGAAAGAGAGGTCCAAATACCTGAAAATAGAGATCAGCTCAGCAGCAATGTAGCAGGAATCTTGACTGGAGTAAAAATCTTTAAAAAAATAGGTAGTAAAAAAAAAAAGAAGACTTCATGATGGGAGGAGTCATTCTGGGGTGGCCCATAATTTTTCTGGTTATCGAGGTCCAATGCTTCTGTAGGTGGCAGTATAATCTGACAGTCTGGATTTCTGGGCCTCATCGAACAAGAACCAGAAATTCATTTGGTTGGGAAAATAAAATAGATTGTAAAGTTTTATTTTAATAACAAACATGTCTATAACAAAAAGCTCCAGATCTGCCATGGTAGGAGATGATGGCGCATCCTTTTGTGTAATGCAGAAATGTTATGTTCCAAAGGACGACGCAAAGAATAGATCCAGACACTTTGCAGAAACTATTTTTATTAGAAATCTCTGTGGAGTCACAGTGTGCCGTGTTACTGACAAATACATAAAAAAAAAGTGTTTTTAGTGTTTTAGCATTTTTCAGAGACTTGGGAACATTTCACTGGTCAGTAAGGCAGTGATAATGACAGATCTTCAGCAATATTTGCCATCTGATGAGGATGCTGGGAGCGGGAAGAAAGAACCAACTCAACACCACTGCCTTTCACCCCCCACCCTTCCCCATCAAAACCAAACAGCACTCTTGATTGGTGGAAAGACAAGAGGGCTCAGAGGTGACCGGTGGAAGGACAAGTGGGCTCAGAGGTGACCGGTGGAAGGAAGCGAGCGGGCTCAGAGGTGACGGGTGGAAGGACACGCGGGCTCAGAGGTGACCGGTGCAAGGACACGAGGGCTCAGAAGGTGACCGGTGGAAGGACACGAGGGCTCAGAAGGTGACCGGTGGAAGGACACGAGGGCTCAGAAGGTGACCGGTGGAAGGACACGAGGGCTCAGGAGGTGACCGGTGGAAGGACACATGGGCTCAGAGGTGACCGGAAGGACACAAGGGCTCAGGAGGTGACGGGTAGAAGGACAAGAGCGCTCAGAGGTGACTAGTGGAAGGACACGAGGGCTCAGGAGGTGACCGGTGGAAGGACACGAGGGCTCAGGAGGTGACCGGTGGAAGGACACGAGGGCTCAGAGGTGACAGGTGGAAGGACACGAGGGCTCAGAAGGTGACTGGTGGAGGGACACGAGGGCTCAGAGGTGACAGGTGGAAGGACACGAGGGCTCAGAGGTGACAGGTGGAAGGACACAAGGGCTCAGGAGGTGACGGGTGGAAGGACAAGTGGGCTCAGAGGTGACCGGAAGGACACGAGGGCTCAGAGGTGACTGGTAGAAGGACAAGAGCGCTCAGAGGTGACTGGTAGAAGGACAAGAGCGCTCAGAAGTGACTGGTGGAAGGACGAGATTTCTCATAGGTGACTGATGAAAGGGCAAGACCACTCCGTGGTCATTGGTGTAAGAACAAGACCGCTCAGCAGTGATTGGTGGAAAGACAAGACTGCTCAGCGATGATTCGTGGAAGGACAAGATCACTCAGAGGTGACTGAGAGGACAACATTGCTGAGAGTTAATTGGTGGGAAGAGAAGACCACTTAAAGCTGATTGATGAAAAGACAAGACTGCTCAGAAATGGTAAGTGGACGGAGGATTGGTCAGATGGACTTTAGCATAGTATGGTCAGTATTGAGGTGACAGTTTGCAGTATGACCATCGACTGAATCACAGAGACAGGTGCAATAAAATCACACAAATTAAAACCCACTCTGCAATCCCATTTATTTGTATCTATGATTGCTATAATCATATCTGTGTATGGTAAAATTCCTCACCTTAGCCAGATTATAATCTGCTCATCTAATAATAATATTAATTACATAGGACAGGAATCGCGCGTGGCCAGTGTCCACAAGGAATGCCTTTTTACTGGCACACCTGCGTGTTTTCCGAATGTGGCTAGCAAGGGGTTAAAGGCGTTAGGTACAATTACCGGCAGAGCATCCTGCCCTCTGTAATTAGCCCTCTTCAGCTAGCGGAAGGCAGGCGGCTCTGGTCCCTTCTAATCTATTTCTCTTTTCCCGTCCTGGGCTCATTCCCATGGCAACCCCATCCAGTGACCACGGGCGGCTGGAAGGAGGGGGGGGGGGTCAGGCTGGAGAAAAGCCCTGTGTGCAGGTTGTTACATGGAAGGGTTAATGATCAGAGGCCAGCGTGGAGCCCGAGAGGATGGCAATGATGGGAGAGACTCTGTGCATGAGAATGTATTATCAATATTTACTGAGCCACAGAGCCTGCCATCAACTGTGCCGTGCGATGCCATGTCCACCGTGCTGTGCCGTCCTATGCCCTCATCAGACTAAATCATTCAATAAAAGATATGTCAACAATAAAGGGCCTTACAATGCCATCTGACCGTACAAACTGAAAAAAAAAATCAATAAAATTATATTTGTAAAAGAAAAATTCATCTCCAGTAAAATGTAGGCCGGCCACAGCGCACTTCCTAGATACCCAGGAAAACCGCCACTCCCAAATTCATGGTCTGCCCTTGTCTGTGGGCACAGGTGCCAGCTGAATGGAGCACCCCCTCCCAATTTCACAATGAAGAAGAACGACCGCACACTGACGGCTTCTGCATAGATTAAGGGTGTCCAAACTTTGTAAACAAAAGGGCCAGTTTACTGTCCTTCAGTCTATAGGGGGGACCTAGCGTCAGTGGGAGTAAACAATGCTGCTTAGAGGTTAGGGGGAGGAATAGTGCCCCGTCGTTGGCATCAATGCGAGGCAGACTTTTTCAGCCAGGGTGCCATTGCCTTTTCAGGTGCAAAAATTGCCCTAAAGTGGATGTAAACCCAATTCATGAAATTTGAGCACATACATCTACAGTTTTTTGTTATCTCTCTTCAAAGAGCCATAGCTCTCTCCTGAACCGTTCCTCCTGATCATCAGCCTGATAACTCCTGACAAATTCTCTGACACATCAGATAAAAGCAGCCTGAAATTGCTGTCAGGAGAGGTTGCTAAAATATATTAGCAGGCAGCTGGCCCTGTTACAAAACACCTCTGAGAGTCTCTGCCTATGTGGAGTGCCTTTCCTCCAATCAGCAATTTTAGCTATCTGTACATGCGGCGGTCGGTAAGCCTCAGGTAGCGATCCGGGACGACGGCGCGGCTATTCGTTTCTAGCCGCCCCCCTCACGATCGCTCCCCGGAGCTGAAGAACGGGGAGAGCCGTATGTAAACACGGCTTCCCCGTGCTTCACTGTGGCGGCTGCATCGATCGAGTGTTCCCTTATATAGGGAGACACGATTGATGAGGTCAGACCTACAGCCACACCCCCCTACAGTATTAAACACACACTAGGTGAAACGAAACTCCTTCAGCGCCCCCTTGTGGTTAACTCCCAAACTGCAACTGTCATTTTCACAATAAACAATGCAATTTAAATGCATTTTTTGCTGCGAAAATGAAAATGGTCCCAAAAATGTGTCAAAATTGTCCGCCATAATGTCGCTAATGGTAGTAAAAAAAAAAAAATGCAATAAAACTATCCCCTATTTTGTAAACACTATACATTTTGCGCCTTCATGCCAGGGTAGACTGGGCAGCCCTCATTATCTGGAACAATAATTAATGCTCATGACATCAGACTGCAGCTTTCTCTTCAATGTGGCCCAGCGCAAGTTCTCCATTGTGGTGCCAGGTGTGGATGAGGCTGCCCAATGAACAGTCATCTGTTAATAACAAGAGCAATAGACATCCGGCCTGGGGACAGGATCTGCAATCAATTAACAATGCAAGTGGCAGTCACACACTGAGCAACCTCTCCATATTGTCTGATCAGATGTGCAGGGCTAGGCAACCAACCCTCCAGCTGTTGCAGAACTACAAGTCCCATCATGCCTCTGGGAGTAATTGCAACTGCCAGCCTTGCAATGCCTCATGGGAAATGTAGTTCCACACAGCTGGAGGGCCCCCGGTTGTTACAGTATCCTGCAGTGACTGAACAGCAGAGGAAAAGAAGCCAGCATGCTGGCCATAAAGCAAGGCCCGGATTCTCATACGAGTTACGCTGGCGTATCTCCAGATACGCCGTCGTAACTCTGAGTCGTCGTATCTATGCGCCTGATTCTTAGAATCAGTTACGCATAGATTTGTATTAGATCCGACCGGCGTAAGTCTCTTACGCCGTCGGATCTTAACTGCATATTTACGCTGGCCGCTAGGGGCGTGTACGCTGATTTACGCCTAGAAATATGTAAATCAGCAAGATACGCGAATTCACGAACGTACGCCCGGCCGACGCAGTACAGATACGCCGTTTACGTTAGGCTTTTCCCGGCGTTAAGTTACCCCTTCTATATGAGGCGTAGCAATGTTAAGTATGGACGTCGTTCCCGCGTCAAATTTTTAAACTTTTACTTCGTTTGCGCAAGTCGTTCGCGAATAGGGCTGGGCGTCATTTACGTTCACGTCGAAAGCATTGGCTTCTTGCGGGTTAATTTGGAGCATGCGCACTGGGATACTTTCACGGACGGCGCATGCGCCGTTCCTAAAAAGCGTCATTTACGTGGGGTCACATAAAATTTACATAACACACGCCCACATCTATCACATTTGAATTAGGCGGGCTCACGCCGGCCTATTTACGATACGCCGTCGCAACTTTCGTTTGAGAATACGCCACTTGCCTGTAAAAGTTGCAGAGGCGTAACGTAAATAGGATAGTTACGCCCGCACAAAGATACGCGATTCTACGTGAATCCGGGCCACAATCTGCATTGTCGTTCTGCCATATGAGCTCGAGCAGCAGAATTTATAGCGCACCCGATGCCAAGCTGGGAGAAATGTTAGCGACAAAACAAGTGAAAGTGTCACAAACCTACGGAAATCAGCGTCGTCTTCACCAATCAGCCCCCCCCCCCCCGGAGCAATTGAAAACGTTTTTTAGCCGCAAAGTATCAGCAATACGGCTCCTAATATGGTGGCTGAAAATGTATTCGCCATTTATGGGGGTCCTGATATAAAATTCTCTGATCAGAGTGCAGAGGAGCGCCGGAGGGGTTAATGTCATGCCAGCAGTGGCGGAGATGGGGGAACGTGTCACGCAGGGCGGACGGAAGACAGCTGTGCTCTTCTGGCCAGATAAAAACTCAGGCATCATGACAGCTTCAACTTCCTAAAATGGCTAAAACTGCCGAAGATACAGAGCGTGACCGACTGCGCCTTCGCTGTCTGCCTGACAAACGTGTCACACGCCGTCACAGATCAGTGAGAGCGGGAAACAGGTGGGGGGAGGGGGGGGGCAAGACAGTACTGACATGCAGATAGACATTTACTGGCCAGAAAAAATAAAAACCCTGTTTATTGGCCCCTCTGGAAAATGTCATAGTAGTGATCCATTGTAAGATGAACATGAAAACATCAGTGGGCGCTCCCTTTATGGGTGCTGCTGCCTGGCGCTATAGGCGGTGTGCCATGGCGCACTCTGTGTATGCTGCAATACCATAACCAATGTACAGGGTACCGCACAACACTTCTATTGGATGGTCAGAATCGTACTCCGCTATAACGGCCGAATCACCCGACGTGTTCGCCAAGTAGCTACTCCCACATGGCAGCGCTCCTACAGTCACAATATGGTATCGGGAATACTCCAACCCCCTGCAATGGTCTACAACAGGGGTCTCCAAACTATGGCCCTTAGCTAGCCTTTATCCGGCCCTTGGGGCACCATTCCTCCCATGGACACCAATGACGGGGCACCAGTCCTCCCACAGACACCAATGGCTGGGCACCAGTCCTCCCACAGACACCAATGGCTGGGCACCAGTCCTCCCACAGACACCAATGACGGGGCACCAGTCCTCCCACAGACACCAATGACGGGGCACCAGTCCTCCCACAGACAGAAATGATGACGGGGCACCATTCCTCCCACAGATACCAATGATGACAGGGCACCAGTCCTCCCACAGACACGAATGACGGGGCACCAGTCCTCCCACAGACACCAATGACGGGGCACCAGTCCTCCCACAGACACCAATGACGGGGCACCAGTCCTCCCACAGACACCAATGACGGGGCACCAGTCCTCCCACAGACACCAATGACGGGGCACCAGTCCTCCCACAGACACCAATGACGGGGCACCAGTCCTCCCACAGACACCAATGACGGGGCACCAGTCCTCCCACAGACACCAATGACGGGGCACCAGTCCTCCCACAGACACCAATGACGGGGCACCAGTCCTCCCACAGACACCAATGACGGGGCACCAGTCCTCCCACAGACACCAATGACGGGGCACCAGTCCTCCCACAGACACCAATGACGGGGCACCAGTCCTCCCACAGACACCAATGACGGGGCACCAGTCCTCCCACAGACAGCAATGACGGGGCACCAGTCCTCCCACAGACAGCAATGACGGGGCACCATTCCTCCCACAGACACCAATGACGGGGCACCAGTCCTCCCACAGACACCTATGACTGGGCATCAGTCCTCCCACAGACACCTATGACTGGGCATCAGTCCTCCCACAGACACCTATGACTGGGCATCAGTCCTCCCACAGACACCTATGACTGGGCATCAGTCCTCCCACAGACACCTATGACTGGGCATCAGTCCTCCCACAGACACCTATGACTGGGCATCAGTCCTCCCACAGACACCTATGACGGGGTACCATTCCTCCCCTTCGGACCAACTCCAGTACCACACAGGCCGAATGTAAGCCGGTCTCTACTGAACCGGCAGATGCCGCCCAGAATTTGGCCCGTCATCTTAAGGAAGCCCAACATTTGACCTGGCTTAAGGAAGATTCATCATCTTTAGTCTCAGATATCTACTCAGTGCAAACTGAATAAGTAAAAGAGTGAGTCCATCCTTACTGCAAGGCAGGGTTTTCTATTTCTATGGTCACAGAGAATCGGAGGCAGGTGGTGGGGTATTAGTGGAAGGGGAGAAAGTTCTATAGAGGAAGGAGGGTCAGTGTTTTTTATATTACCCCCATACAAACGCTAGTACCGGCAGCACTGGAGAGTACTAACGGTGCATGTCAATGGGCTAACTGCACTGCAGCTGTGGCTCCCAGACATGACTACATGCAGATTTTACTCTAAATGGCTGTACGCTTTAATGTAAGGCCGTGTGCCAAAGTCGGTATTATTGGGAGAGGGCTTTTTTTGATGAGAGACATGGGGTTAATGGGGCTTAGTGTCTTCTATCAGTGTGGTGGTAGTAGTAGTGGTGGTAGTGGAAGGGGGCAGAGTTTAGTGTTCTCTATTCATTAGTGTTTTCTATTAGTGTGGTGGTAGTAGTAGTAGTGGTGGAAGGGGGCAGAGTTTAGTGTTCTCTTTCCATTAGTGTTTTCCATTAGTGTGGTGGTAGTAGTAGTAGTGGTGGAAGGGGGCAGAGTTTAGTGTTCTCTTTCCATTAGTGTTTTCTATTAGTGTGGTGGTAGTAGTAGTAGTGGTGGAAGGGGGCAGAGTTTAGTGTTCTCTTTCCATTAGTGTTTTCCATTAGTGTGGTGGTAGTAGTAGTAGTGGTGGAAGGGGGCAGAGTTTAGTGTTCTCTTTCCATTAGTGTTTTCTATTAGTGTGGTGGTAGTAGTAGTAGTGGTGGAAGGGGGCAGAGTTTAGTGTTCTCTATCCATTAGTGTCTTCCATCAGTGTGGTGGTAGTAGTGGTGGAAGGGGGCAGAGTTTGGCGTTCTCTTTCCATTAGTGTTTTCTATTAGTGTGGTGGTAGTAGTAGTGGTGGTAGTGGAAGGGGGCAGAGTTTAGTGTTCTCTTTCCATTAGTGTTTTCTATCAGTGTGGTGGTGGTGGAAGGGGGCAGAGTTTAGTGTTCTCTTTCCATTAGTGTTTTCCATTAGTGTGGTGGTAGTAGTAGTAGTGGTGGAAGGGGGCAGAGTTTAGTGTTCTCTTTCCATTAGTGTTTTCTATTAGTGTGGTGGTAGTAGTAGTAGTGGTGGAAGGGGGCAGAGTTTAGTGTTCTCTTTCCATTAGTGTTTTCCATTAGTGTGGTGGTAGTAGTAGTAGTGGTGGAAGGGGGCAGAGTTTAGTGTTCTCTATCCATTAGTGTCTTCCATCAGTGTGGTGGTAGTAGTGGTGGAAGGGGGCAGAGTTTGGCGTTCTCTTTCCATTAGTGTTTTCTATTAGTGTGGTGGTAGTAGTAGTGGTGGTAGTGGAAGGGGGCAGAGTTTAGTGTTCTCTTTCCATTAGTGTTTTCTATCAGTGTGGTGGTGGTGGAAGGGGGCAGAGTTTAGTGTTCTCTATCCATTAGTGTTTTCTATTAGTGTGTATGGGGGCGATTGTCTTCTATTAGTGTTGGAAGGAGGATCTTTTGTGATTCGAGACGAGACGGGAAGGGGGGGGGGGGGGGGGGTTAGTGTTCTTGGGATGTGGGCAATTGAAAGGGGGGGGGGAGAATCAGTGCATACGCAGTTCATTGGGGTGATATGTGGCACGGTGCTCTCAGTGTTACACATTAAGGGCTCCTTCACAGAGTTGTCACCCACATTACAGCCTTAAAGTGGTTGTAAAGGCCCACTTTCATGCATTTTGTGTGCAGCAGCCCCCCTAATACTTACCTGAGCCCCCTCTCGATCCAGCGATGTCCACGAGAGCCTTGCCTCTCCAGGACTTGCACTCCTGATTGGCTTTTGGCTCCTGCTGCTTTCATTCAAAGCCAGTAAGCCAATCAGAAGACAGAGGGGTGGGGCCGAGCCATGTCTCTGTGCATTAATGGACACACAGAGCTGCAGCTCGGGAGCGCACCTGCTTGGGTACCCCCAGAGCAAACTGCTTTCTGTGGGGGCACCCAGCAGGAGGAATGTGCCAGCGTGAGACCCGAGAAGAGGAGGATCCAGGCTGCTCTCCGCAAAACCAACTGCACAGAGCAGGCAGGTATAACATGTTTGTTATTTATAAAAATAAAAAAAATATTATTGCTTTAAAGCGGAGGTTCCACCCATTTGTCTCCTCCCTCTCCTCCGGTGCCACATTTGCCACCTTTCAGGGGAGGGGCGGATCCCTGTCTTTAACGGGAATCCTGTCCCCACTTCCAGGAGATCTCGCCGCAGTGAATTACGCCAGCAGCTCGGCTCCCTCCTCCTCCCGTCGCCGGGCCAATAGGAGAGAGGAGTGGAGCCTTGCGCATCCGCAGTAGGGTCCCTGGCGTGAAGCCGTAAGGCTACACTGCCGAGTTCCCTTAGCCGCAATGGAGGCGGTAGCACCTGAGCTGTTGTGTTCTGACAGGACGACACCCCCCCCTCCCCCACCAGAACAATTTAATCAGCGCCGATCGGGACGGCTGCTGGTTTGCCACCATGAACGTCCAAACAGAAGCCGGATTCCGTCGGACAGACCGGCATACACACAGGCAGAATGTTGGAACGATATTTTTTGTACCGGCAAATGTCTCCCAACATTTTGCCCGTGTGTACGGGGCTTTAGCCTTGAAACCATGTTAGGATAATGCATATATAGCAATCCTCTGTGATAAGATCTGTCCACACAGCACCGCAGCCAAGAGTAACCCTAAGGCCCCTTTCACACTACCGCGACTTCAAAGTCGCGCGATTTTGCCGTGATGCGATTTCAGGGAATCCCTGTGTAACTAGAATCAAAGTCGGACCAACGTAGCGCAGGGACTACTTTGAAGTCGTACTAATATGAATGGTAGTCATTGGAAATCATGGGGAGCGACTTGTCATGCTACTTTGCAGTCCCAAGTCGTAGGTCAAGTCGCACAAGCGTGAAAGGGGCCTTAGTCTTTCCTGGCACACCTCTGCATCCTCGAGTGGCATGAGTGGGAAAGCATAGAGGACAATGACCGCCAACACTGATGGACTCAACCCCCCAATCGAGAAAAATTCCCCTGCTGGAAGTTAAATTGGATCTCGTCCAAATTGGCCCAGTATATATGTATATATGTGTGTATGACTGTGTGTCCCTAGCGTGTCAAGATCCTACGGGGTAAAAATGACCGCACCAGCCAAGCAGATACTGGCTGGAAAAAGCGCCCAGAGGCGATTCAGTTCGCATGCGTTGCGCTATACAAGTCATTCATTCATTCATTCACTTGCATCCCTCTCCAAGTCATACAGAAAATAAGATGAAAGGGAAACAAGTAACCGGCAGTGGTGTGAGTTTGGGGTGGGGCAGGTAAATAGAATGGCGCCTTACCCCAAATCTGGAGGACAGACGCCTCCTGCTGGCAGTGACAAGTCTGAGTTTAGCAGCAATATAATATGTAACCATATAGCGTCCATACAGCGTCCACCGTTTCCGTGATGTGGCTGGTCGCACATTACAGTCTAAAAAGGCTCCACAATTTCTACATCGAGGCGCAGTATCTCCACCGCCAGGACTGAGCCGGGGACCCCCCCAAAGCACAGAGGTCTGTAAAGAAGCACGGTGGGACCTAGAACTCCCAGGAGTCCATCCATCGCAGCCCGGACATGGGACTGTCCTGCTTGTCTGCCAGGGGCCCCTCCATTCCATACGACAGGGGCTGAAAGAGGTAGAAGCTGGAAGAGAAGGAAGGACGGGCATTAGGGGGAAGAATCCCGCACAGATTCAGAGGGAGGAAATCATATTCTGGGCCCTGGAAAACTTTGGGTAGTATTTGTTCGGCTACGTTATCAACTTCAGCTCCAGAAGCTTTTACCCACTTAATGACCAGGCCATTTTTTGCCAATTAGCATGGCGCTATTTTAACTGGTAATTGCACGGTCATACAACACCGTACCCAAATAAAATGTGTGCCCTCGTTTTCCCACAAAAAGAGCTTTCTTTCGGTGGTATTCCATCACTATTTTTTTTTGCAATATAAATAAAAAAGACCAACAATTTTGAAAACTATTTTTTTTGTTACTTACCGCTATAAAACATAAACAAAATTAATAAAAAAAAGTGTGCCCTCTACCCCGGTGCGGATCACATACTAGGTACGTGATGCAGCCCTGTCGCAGAAAGTATTGTGGCTGGTCCACAAGCGGTTAAAAAACACACACTAAACTGTCATTGATATAAATCATAACCAGAGACTCCCTGACCACCTCCCCCCATGGAGGACTCACCTGTATATGAGGATGAGGATCAGCAGAGTCATCCCTGCTGTATATACAGAGCGCGGCTCAGATGGACACCAGAGATGAGCGGAGAGCTTCAACAGGACAGAGAGCGTCAGTGCTGGAAGAGACAAGATCAGCTCAGACCAAATATTTCAGATCAGTGTCCGTCCATACCGTCACACCGTATCAGTGTCTATACCGTCACACCGTATCAGTGTCTGTCCATACCGTCACACCGTATCAGCGTCTATACCGTCACACCGTATCAGCGTCTATACCGTCACACCGTATCAGCGTCTATACCGTCACACCGTATCAGCGTCCATACCGTCACACCGCACCAGTGTCCATCCATACCGTCACACCGCACCAGTGTCCATCCATACCGTCACACCGCACCAGTGTCCATCCATACCGTCACACTACCGTCACACCGCACCAGTGTCCATCCATACCGTCACACCGCACCAGTGTCCATCCATACCGTCACACCGGACCAGTGTCCATCCATACCGTCACACCGCACCAGTGTCCATCCATACCTTCACACCGCACCAGTGTCCATCCATACCGTCACACCGCACCAGTGTCCATCCATACCGTATCAGTGTCCATCCATACCGTCACACCGCACCAGTGTCCATCCATACCGTCACACCGGACCAGTGTCCATCCATACCGTCACACCGAACAAGTGTCCATCCATACCGTATCCGTGTCCATCCATACCGTCACACCGTATCAGTGTCCATCCATACCGTCACATCGTATCAGTGCCGTCCATACCATCACATTGTATTAGTGTTCATCCATACCATCACATCGTATCGGTGCCCGTCCATACCATTACATCCTATCAGTGTCCATCTATACCATTACATTACATCAGTGTCCATCCATACCATCACATCACATCACATTGTATCCATCCATACCATCAAATCGTATCAGTGTCCGTCCATACCATCACATCGTATCAGTGTCCGTAACATCAAACCGTACCAGTGTACGTAACATTACACC
Source organism: Rana temporaria (assembly GCF_905171775.1). Taxonomy (NCBI): domain Eukaryota; kingdom Metazoa; phylum Chordata; class Amphibia; order Anura; family Ranidae; genus Rana; species Rana temporaria. The sequence goes on from NC_053501.1 coordinate 15,879,007, forward strand.
GTATCAGTGCCCATCCATACCATCACATCGTATCGGTGCCCGTCCATACCATTACATCCTATCAGTGTCCATCTATACCATTACATTACATCAGTGTCCATCCATACCATCACATCACATCACATTGTATCCATCCATACCATCACACCGTATCAGTGTCCGTCCATACCATCACACCGTATCAGTGTCTCTACCATCACACCGTATCAGTGTATGTACCATCACACCGTATCAGTGTATGTACCATCACACCGTATGAGTGTCCGTCCATACCATCACACCGTATGAGTGTCCGTCCATACCATCACACCGTATCAGTGTCCGTCCATACCATCACACCGTATCAGTGTATGTACCATCACACCGTATCAGTGTATGTACCATCACACCGTATGAGTGTCCGTCCATACCATCACACCGTATGAGTGTCCGTCCATACCATCACACCGTATCAGTGTCCGTCCATACCATCACACCGTATCAGTGTCTCTACCATCACACCGTATCAGTGTATGTACCATCACACCGTATCAGTGTATGTACCATCACACCGTATCAGTGTATGTACCATCACACCGTATGAGTGTCCGTCCATACCATCACACCGTATGAGTGTCCGTCCATACCATCACACCGTATCAGTGTCCGTCCATACCATCACACCGTATCAGTGTCCGTCCATACCATCACATCACATTGTATCCATCCATACCATCACATCGTATCAGTGTCCGTCCATACTATCACACCGTATCAGTGTCCGTCCATACCATCACACCGTATCAGTGTCCGTCCATACCATCACACCGTATCAGTGTCCGTCCATACCATCACACCGTATTAGTGTCCGTCCATACCATCACACCGTATCAGTGTCCGTCCATACCATCACATTGTATCCATCCATACCATCACATCGTATCAGTGTCCGTCCATACTATCAAATCGTATCAGTGTCCGTCCATACCATCACATCGTATCAGTGTCCGTCCATACCATCACACCGTATCAGTGTCCGTCCATACCATCACACCGTATCAGTGTCCGTACCATCACACCGTATCAGTGTCCATCCATACCATCACACCGTATCAGTGTCTGTACCATCACAGCTATATTAGTATTCATACTATTGAATTCATATCTGCACCAGTACCATTGCAGCCAAATCAGTATCTGTACTATCACAGGGAAATGGGTTTCTGTACCATCACAGCCATATTAGTGTCTGCACTGTTACAACCACTAACCCAGGACCAGTCAGTGTGTCCTCTGTCCTGTTCCGTCATCCTTCCACATCACCCACTCTCAGTCCCCAGGATCCAGTATTTGCCATCCCTGCGGTCCATTTAAGTGGCGCTCCGAGCACGGCGAGATCTCTCGGAAGTGGGGGACAGGTAACTGTCAAACACAAGTACCCGCTCCCTCCTTCCCCTAGATAGGGGCCAAATGTGGCACTGGAGGGGAGGAGGAGGCGGATAACCGGAGCTTACACTTTTGTGTGGAACTTGCTTTAAGGCCGATCTGATACCATCATCTCACTAATAACTTCATCTGCCCCTCACCACGGCCTGCTTGACACTCCTATCTTCTAAAACCCTCCACAGCCCCTTGGTGGGAAGGAGGTAGATCATCCTCAGGTCATTGATAAAGAAGAGTATTGCTTTTCTAAAAAAAAATAATATGGGAAATCAGGTATCACACTGCCTTCAGATCCCAGATTATGAGAAAAAAAATCCACAAAAATGATCTTTATGGATTTTACCTATTTTTTTGCCGATTTTCATGATGGAAATTTTCACACACAACGTTATGCCACGTTCATGAAAGGGGGAGGAGGCATAATTCAGTCTGCAGATACCCACCAGTCAACATGCAGGAGAAGAGCAGGGCTGGGAAGTAATGGTGGTAGTACAGCACTCGACCCATGAAGTAGAAGGGACAATAATGCAGCAGCCACCCCAGCAGCAGTGGCCCCCCACTCTCCAGGAGCAGGGTGTAACTCTCTGTAATACAAAGATGTCATTGTTAGATGGGGGCCACACAGCCAGGAGAAATACTGGGCCAGCTGCACAGGGGCCACACAGCCAGTAGAATCACAGAACCAGCCACACAGCCATGGAAATCACAGAACCAGACATACATGGTTCATACAACCAAAGGAGTCACAAAAACACCACATAGCTAAGGACATCACAGAACCAGCCACACAACCAGAGGAATCACACAACCAGAGGAATCACAGAGCCAGTCACACAACCAGAGGAATCACACAACCAGCCACACAACCAGAGGAATCACAGAACCAGCCACACAACCAGAGGAATCACACAACCAGCCACACAACCAGAGGAATCACAGAACCAGCCACACAACTAGAGGAATCACAGAACCAGCCACACAACCAGAGGAATCACAGAACCAGCCACACAACCAGAGGAATCACAGAACCAGCCACACAACCAAAGGAATCACACAACCAGAGGAATCACAGAACCAGCCACATAGGGGCCACACAACTAGAGGAATCACAGAACCAGCCACACAACCAGAGGAATCACAGAACCAGCCACACAACCAAAGGAATCACACAACCAGAGGAATCACAGAACCAGCCACATAGGGGCCACACAACTAGAGGAATCACAGAACCAGCCACACAACCAGAGGAATCACAGAACCAGCCACACAACCAGAGGAATCACAGAACCAGCCACACAACCAGAGGAATCACAGAACCAGCCACACAACCAGAGGAATCACACAACCAGAGGAATCACAGAACCAGCCACATAGGGGCCACACAACTAGAGGAATCACAGAACCAGCCACACAACCAGAGGAATCACACAACCAGAGGAATCACAGAACCAGCCACATAGGGGCCACACAACTAAAGGAATCACAGAACCAGCCACACAACTAGAGGAATCACAGAACCAGCCACACAACCAGAGGAATCACAGAACCAGCCACACAGCCAGAGGAATCACAGAACCAGCCACACAGGGGCCACACAACCAGAGGAATCACAGAACCAGCCACACAACCAGAGGAATCACAGAACCAGCCACACAGCCAGAAGAATCACAGAACCAGCCACACAGCCAGGGGAAATCACAGAACCAGCCACACACAGAGAGGTCAAAAATCCAGGGGAATCACAGAACCAGCCACATAGGGGCCACATAGGGGCCACATAGCCAGGGGAATTAGAGAACCAGCCACATAGGGGCCACACAGCCAGGACAATCACAGAACCAGCCGTACCAAGGCTACACAGTCAGGAGGGTTACAGAACCAGCCATACAGGAGCAACCCAGCTAAGGAAACTACAGAACCAGCCACAGCGATTTACCTTTCACTGGCTCAGACAGGCATAGGCCACGCTGGAGGGAGACAGCTGCCCAGACCACCAGGAGTGCATACACACCCAGACAGGCAAGATTGAGCCACCAGATGACCTGATACAGAGAGGAGGAAGTAAGATCATTTATATAGAATACGTACATACAATGCCTGGCAGTCTTACCACCACCACCAGCTCTCTAGCAAGCGCTAATATAAAACCCGTCTGTGCTGGGAACAGGGCAACTACTACTTAATACTGACAGAAAAAAAACTGCAGCTTCCATCAGAGGAACAATGCACAGCTGTGCCACTATTTGGAAGCTGGGGAACATGGCCTGTCACTATCACAGCTGTGCCACTACTGGACATTAGGAGAACATGGCCTGTCACTATCACAGCTGTGCCACTACTGGACATTAGGAGAACATGGCCTGTTCCTTATTATCACATCTGTGCCGCTACTTGGAAACTGAAGAATGTGACCCAGCATTATCACAGCTGTGATGCTACCTGGAATTTGGAGACCATGCCCGGCCACTAATTATCACAGCTGTGATGATACCTGGAATTTGGAGACCATGCCCGGCCACTAATTATCACAGCTGTGATGATACCTGGAATTTGGAGACCATGCCCGGCCACTAATTATCACAGCTGTGATGATACCTGGAATTTGGAGACCATGCCCGGCCACTAATTATCACAGCTGTGATGATACCTGGAATTTGGAGACCATGCCCGGCCACTAATTATCACAGCTGTGATGATACCTGGAATTTGGAGACCATGCCCGGCCATTAATTATCACAGCTGTGATGCTACCTGGAATTTGCAGACCATGCCCGGCCATTAATTATCACAGCTGTGATGATACCTGGAATTTGGAGACCATGCCCGGCCATTAATTATCACAGCTGTGATGATACCTGGAATTTGGAGACCATGCCCGGCCACTAATTATCACAGCTGTGATGATACCTGGAATTTGGAGACCATGCCCGGCCACTAATTATCACAGTTGTGATGATACCTGGATGTCTAGCAGTCTCTTAGCACCATAGTGGAATAACAAAATGGAAATGCGAGGGGTGTCTGTGCTACTCATACCAAGCAATCAGATCCCCGTAGTCTCTGTATCACTCAAGCAGACACACTCACCGGATTTCCCAGGAGGTAAACGCGGGTATCTGTAGCATTAACGCCCGAGAATCGGAGACCCTGCAGAGACAGAATATTAATAAATGAGGTCTCTCCCGCCCGCTGTACAGCGCAGTGACGGCTTTCT